>NC_133325.1:148867909-149167909 GCF_042186555.1 Aquarana catesbeiana
ACAGAAGGAATTAGAGGAAATATGAAGCAATGGGAAGCAGAGCACATTTACTTTGCAAAGCACCATTCAGTACCAGTTAGGGGATACTAAACCCTTATCTCAGGGCTTGACAAGTTTGCTTTGAATCTAGGAGCCAACTAAAAAAGTTAGGAGCCACATTTTTTTTAACTAACAAATCTTACGGGTGGAACATGTTAGAGCTGCACGATACTAGGAAAAATGAGAATCGCGATTCTTTTGCTTAGAATACAGATCACGATTCTCTCACAATTCTTTAAAATGGTTAAATTTAAAAGAGGAAAAATCAGCTGTAGACGGCGCATGCGCAATCAACACACCGCTCGCTCCCGATGCTCGGGGCTTGTTATTCATTTATTACAGCAAGGGGCGGATGCTTTTCTCAAAGGGGCGGATGTATAGTTAACCATACATCCGCCCCTTTGAGAAAAGCATCCGCCCCTTGCTGTCTTTATAACCATATATACATCTGCCCCTTTGAGAAAAGTATCCGCCCCTTGCTGTATTAAATAACCAGCCCCGGGCATTGGGAACGAGCGGCGTGTTGATTGCGCTTGCGCAGTCCAGGCCGGCACTATGCTCTATGCTGACTGACGTCAGCTCCAGTTGCTGACGTCAGTTCCGATATCAGCGCCATTTGCGTTCCACGCTGGTTCCGTGCCCCCGACTGGGAGATCCGGAAAATCGAGCTAATCCAGCTTGCAGATCGCGCGGGGGGGGTGAATCGAAATCGCGATCTTATATACGATTAATCGTGCAGCTCTAGAACATGTAACAAGTTTTTGTGTTTCTTGCACACATTTAAAATATCTTTTTAGGCCTGAAGTATTACATTAAACCTCCAAACATTCAGAAAGCAGACACCCTAGAGAATAAAATAGTAGTAGTTCCAATTTTCTATGTCAATTTTATGGGGCACAAAAACGCAATGAATTACCCAATTTTTGGGTAAAATCTAAAAGCTGAGGTTACACCAAGTAAATAGATACCCAAAATGTCAAACCTTAAACATGTCAGTACCCTATATTTTCCAAAGGCGACGCTTTACAAGCACATCAGTTTAGCGTTACAAAGGAGGTCTGGTGCTAGAATATTTGCTCTCATTCCTGCGTGCTCAGCAATATCTAACACGTGTATCGCAATTGATGTTTTCAGGCATAGGCGCCCCACCGCATACGTTTACATTCGATATGTGGGGGGCCTCAATTTTTTTTTTGGGGGGGGGGGGGGGGTGGGATTTATGTGCTTGGGTGTAACTTTCATTTTTTACAAATATATATATATATATATATATATATATATATATATATATATATATATATATATTTTTACTTAACTTTTTTTTTTTCACATCACATAGGGGACAAAATGGGCCCTATGTGATTTTTTTTTTTGTGACAGGTTCTCTTTAATGCGACATGCAGGGTCTAAAAAGCCCTGTAGGTCTCCCCTGTGTTCCACTTAATGTAAATTGCACTGCATTACATTCTTTCCCGGCCTTGCCGGGCAGGGAAACAGTCAACGGGGACCCGGAAGTGACATCTACCTGACGGCAACCGATATGCCGGTCCCGTAGATGGACAAGCGGAGCCCGGGATACATAGCGGAGTGTGGAAAGCATTCAGGTGGCAGCCCAGGCACCAGGACGAAACTTTGTCGCCATAGCGACCTGGGGTTTGTCAAACCCTGACTTATCGTAATCGAAGTGCTATCACGTTAAGGTTATTAATCGTTTTGCACAGAGCAGCCTCAATCCTCCTCTTTTTCAGTCCCCTGGCGGCAATCCTGACTCCTTCCCCCTGCCGAGTGCCCCCATAGCAAGTCTCTTGCTATGGGGGGCACTCAAATAGGCTCACTCCCGAGCTGCTCTCCTATGAATGGACACTGTCCATTCACACACACAGTGATTTGGGCCCACCCCCTGTTCTCTCATTGGCTCACTAGATGTGATTGACAGCAGCAGGAGCCAATGAGGAGGCAGACACTCAGGAGAGCCGCTGCTCTCGTGCACATCGCTGGATCGAGATGGGACTCAGGTAAGTATAAGGGTGATCGAGATGGGACTATGGCGTTATGGAAAAAAGAAAAACCACAAAACATCCATACTCACTTCTATACTACCGCTGTCCCCAGGCTGAACACACAGCTCTCAGTCTGCTAAGGTGGGAAAGCAGTAACTGTCAGTCATCGCTCTCTGCTCCCCTATCGCTCTCCGGGGGTGCTCGGCTGGCAAAGGGGAGGGCACTCAGCTGTCAGAGAGGTGAAGCCAGCTGTCAGTCAGGCAACTGTGTGGTACCCAACTATATTGTTGGGATCCTTCCAGGGCCTGGAGCAGCTCTGCCCTGTCGGCTGATAGCAAACAATAGCCTATCAGCTGACTCTGGGTCATAGGAGAACAGTAAAAGCCCTTTCACACAAAGACGTTCCATTCAGCAAGTGGATCCATGAGAAAATGGTGTCAGCTTGCTTTTTTTTTTATTTTTTTAACATCTACGCCCATTCAGTTTGTGTGTCAGTTTCAAAAACTTAAAATAGAGGGGTGGACGACACAGTCCTTTTTCTTTTCCAGACCTGGATGGACTCGGTGGTGGGTGTAAACTGGCACAGCCTGCCTATAGACCCACATGGAGATTCTGATCACGTCCGCCTGCAAGCAGACCTGATTAAAAAGTCCATGTGAATGGGCACTAAAATGTACTTCTGTGACTTATAAGGGAGGTAGGTATGCCCCAAAAAGGCTTTGGCCATAGCTTATGAAAAGACATGCAACTGTTGCTAGTGTAAATGTAGACAAGATGTAGGTTTAAAGAGGTTGCAAAAGATCAGCAGCAACAAGATGTAAGAAAAGATGAAAAAAAATACCTAAAACATTTTATTAAGAAGCATGGTGATTGTCAGTTAACTAATGTCATTCAGCTGGGATTGCATCTACTTATAAATCATGTCTCAGCATCGCACAGCACATTGCAGTCCAACTCCTGCCATCTTCAAGTCACTCATTCCAGGCAAGAGAATCAAATAAAGTTGGTGTACAGAGGAAACAGCACTGACCCTACTTTATATTGTAAAACACTGAGCAAACTGTGCACAATATACATCCTGTATTATTATACTATAAGAAAAGCAGACAGGTGAGGATACATCCATGTAGAGGTGGAAATGTATGCACATTAATAAAATGCAAACAATATGATGGTGATCAGTACAATGAAAGCATCTAAGCCTAGGATCACACCTGTGTGATTTGTAGCACTTTTGCTGAAACGCAAAAACACATGACAATCCTTTTTACAATGTTTTCTATGGAGCCTGTTCACATCTAGGAATTTTCCTGCAGTTAGATTTTTTTGAAGAGGTGCAGACACTTCATTTGGTGCAGGATGGTGCAATTTTGGACCCATAGACTTCAATGGTGGGTGCATAAAAATGCACATACATGTGTTTTTGGTAGGGTTTTGTGTTTAACAACCAGTCTCTTCCTCATACCAAATAAAGTGCATGAAGCTGCATTAAAGCAGTAGTAAACCACTGAAGAAAAAAAAAAAAAACATGCAATACAATGGGATAATGTGCTAGTATGTATTACATACTAGCACATTATGAAATACTTGCCTTACAACGAAGCTCCCGCAGCCCCACCCGGTCAGCGCTGAGAGGGCTGACATGATGCCTCGCCAGTTCTTTTGGGGTCGCTGGCACCAGCGCTGTGAATGGCCGGAGCCACGATGATGTCACTCCCACGCATGCGCCCTCCATTCCAGCAAGATACGCTGGACCTTCACTGCACATGCGCCGCTGATGTCAGCAGCTGCATATCTCCTAAACCATGCTTGTTAAAGGCTTACCTGTAGGTAAAAATGTCCAAGCGGAGTATACAACCACTTTAACAACGTGCTTGAAAATGTACAAAAACACACCAAAAATGATATTAAGATAAGAAGCAGGCGCTTTGTTCAAACCTAGCCTTATGCCCCATTCACATCTGAGTGTTTTGTAACTTGCCTAAACCTCCAAAACATATCACAAGTCAAATCCCATTGTTTGCAATAGCCCCAGTTTACATATGAGCATCCTGTGGCTTATAGCTGGACTCCCGTCACTCAAAAACGTACATGAGCTACTTTTTTTTTTTTTTTTAGGCAGAGTTTAGCATTTTTAGCCCCACAGACTCTAAAGGAAATGCCTGAAAACATGCAAAAACTGCATGTCACATATGCGTGCAACTATTGTTAATAGTAGAGCTGGGTGATTTTCTCAAAAAAAAAAAAAAAAAAAAAAACCTCGATTCAGGATTCAAATTTTTTTTTTGGACACCGCGCCAGTCCTGAGGAGCTGCAGGCAGGAGTTTTCAGGCGAGGCCGCGGCATCGGCCTAGTCCGCGGCGTCCGGCCTCGTGGACTAGGCTGAAGCCGCGGCCTCGCCTAAAAACTCCTGCCCGCAGCTCCTCGGGACCGGCGCGGTGTCAGCGCCAGTCCTGGTAATCTAAAAAAAAAAAATCGATTTGCTTAAATTTTGAATCAATTTGACCTCTCAACTCGATTCAAGATTTAAATCTATTTTTTTCCCCAGCCCTAGTTAATAGCACCCCAAACACGGCTAGGAAACATGCATTTTGTCATGTGCTAAAAAAAAAAAAAAAACAAAACAAAAAAAAAAAAAAAACACACAAACAAAATTCTCCATGAGCTACTTCACAGCATCTCTTGTGTGTGGAGAATCCCATTCAAGTGAATGGGCTGCCCTATGCTGGCAGGCGGGGAAAAAATGTCGCGCAGGTGTGAATGCAGCCTTAATAAGGCCTCATCCACACCTGTGTTTTGTGTCACTTTTGCACAACAGCACAGAGAAGCACATTTAAAGTGGCTCTAAAGCCTTGAGTTTTTTTTATCTTAATATATTCTCTGCATTAAGGTAAAAAAAAAAACCTGTGTCCAGGATTCCCCTTAGCACCCCCCTTTTACTTAGCTGAGTCTGATCTTGATCCAGCACTGAGCATGAGAGCAGTGGTGCTACCCACCGTCTCCCTCCTCATTGGGCAGATTAATAGCAGCAGGAGCCATTGGCTCCTGCTTCTGTCAATAAACTCCAGTAAAGAGGGTGGGGAAGAGTCCCACTATCTGTGTCAATGGATGCAGCAGCGGGGCTTGGAAGCACCACTGTGGGAATCGGTTTCCTATTGGAGGAGCCAGGAGTGCCGGCAGGGGACGTGAGAAGAAGGGGATTGGGGCTGCTCTGTGCAATTCTATCATTACACTTTAGGCAGCCTATTCATGACAAATGCGTCAAAGCTTTAATGTTTTATTGTCACTCTGATGTACCAATAAATGACACTTCAAGGATTACAGTTTTGCCAGCTCTTTTTACTACAAATGCGTCTAAGAAGCTTCACCACCTTTTTGTGCATGGAGCATTGTGTTTTGTTTTTTAAATCTGCGTTTGCTTTACGGCAAACCATGCATCCGCTAACCACATCATTAAAACAGAGCTCCAGGCTCCTTCAGAAGACATTAAAAGGCAGCAGCAACAAATACTGTAGCTGCTGACTTTTAATATTAAAACACTTACCTGGCCTCACCTTGCGGCTTCACAGCCAGTTCCCTACTGCGTTTTGTGAATGGCCTGACAGCAAGGGGGGGAAGCTTCTGGCTAAGTTTGCCGTGGTACCTTCACCCCCCCCGCTTCCGAGAGGTGCCAAACGTGGCAGCGGCAAACAACTGGAGCTTCCCCTTTTTGGGTGGAGCTCCGTTTCAAGAATTTATGGCACCGCATTTGCAGCAGGTTTTCAAAATGTGCAGCAAAAACGCACATTTCCTGTGTATTGCCAGGTGTTCAGGAAATGAAACATGTGAAAGGGGCTTAATTGTTAACGGCACCCCCAACCGCTGTTAGGAAAACGCACATTTTATCGCGTGACAAACAGTAAAAAATAAAAGAAATGCGACCCAGAACATGGAGAAATGCCCCGCAAGCTGCTTCGTCACACGTACATCGGTCCATTCAAGTGACTGGGGGGGCCTAAGGTGTCGCCCAACAAACATGGTGAAAGCTGCGCCTCAGTACCACATCCCTGTGTGAATGGGGTGTGAATAGAGCCTCAGGGTTCAGCGTGTCAGGCGGTGAGCCCTCCTCCTCCTCCTTTACTAAACAACACCTCACACATCTCAGCACCAACACAAGCCCGCGGTGTGCAGGCAGAGGGTGGCCGGGCTCCGAGGATTTCTTAGGAAATGTGAACAATGCTGCTTCTCCTCAGCCCTGCTCCCACAATGCACCGCGGATAAACAATCCTCACTACACAGGAGGAGGCTCGTACACCACAATGGCGGGGTCACCGGCCGGGCTGTGCTGCGGTGAGGAAGTGCTCCGGCTGACAGCTTCCCCGGCCCTCAGCCTCGTCATTGTCATTTATCTCAATGGCATTTACCTTACAATTCGACAGCAGCCGCGTCCCAGCCAGCATAAAAAGGGGGCCTCGGTGACGTCGGGGGTCATGTGACCGGGGCCTTACGTCGGCGCGTCACGTGATCCGCCCGCTCTGAGTGGCTGGAGGGAAGGCGCGCCAGAATTGAATGGTGATGGGCGGGTTCTGGGGAGGTGTACAGGAGACGCGGGGTGTCAGTGTGATTGTTACATTCGGCGTGTACACGGGGGTCAAGGGATTCCACACATAGAGACACACCCATCACATAGGTGGGTGGACGGAGCCTGAACACTATTCCCTACGGCGCCTGCACACAGCCGGAACTATTCTCTCCACATGAACACAATGCCACTCAGAACTTCCGGCTGCACACAGAATATCCCTCCGCCGTGTGTGTGTATGTATGTATCCTTCCACACTTCCCGGGACATACATAGGGTTACAGAAGAATAACCTTCTAATGTCGACATGTCTCACAGTATAACCTCATCCCCTCCCTACTCTAGAGTCACTGCGCGCCCATTTCCAACTCCTTCCTCCCCATGTCTTCAGACGCCGCTGCTAGGTCTAAGAGCGCTGTAAAGAAGGAGGCGTGGTTTTATGCCTTTATTCCCGCCCCTTTTATCCTTACTACAACTCCCAGAGTGCTTTGCAGCCACAGGAAGTGTAGTACAGTCACAGCTGGATTATTTTTTTTTTTTGGAAGTCTACACCTGCAGTCAGAAGAAGGCGGTGTTCTGACAAAATGTCGAACCTGACAGAATGAGCAACCCGCGTCACTTCCGTTTTTTTCTTTGAACCATCATGAATTGCAGATTTTAAAGGAATTGCTGTTTATTTTCACAAATTGCTGTTTGGACACATCACCGCAACCAGAGTCCGGTGCACAATATGAGCGCAGATTGTTGCTCCGAAACTAACCAAGAAAATGGCCGCCTCCAAGACGGCGACAACTTTTGTCCTTGTTAGCTGCTGTGCTGTGAAAACAGCAAAATCTTTCTGTACCGGACTGTATATTAGAGTTGCCACCTCATGCCTTTAAACCCAAACACATATTAATGACACAGGTTCTGTGGCTGATTAAGGTGGTAATTAAACTCACTTGGTGCCTTATCTGCATTAAATTAGCCTCAGAACCTGTGTAATTCATATGTGTTCGGGTTTAAAGGGATGAGGTGGCAACCCTACTGTATATAATCACACAATAGTTTGGACTTGTGTCTTTTTTCAACCTCACCTACTAATGTAACTATGTAACGTATTCGGTAGCCAGTGTTCATCTAATTCGCCATAGGTGTGCGCAGACTATTGCATTAGGGTGTGCACCCTTAAGCTCAAACACACATGTGTGTGTATGTGTCTACATATATATGACCCCGTCACATTTATCTCCCTGCCGGCACAGTAAAAGAGAAGACCATAAACACTTCTCCTATGGCAGAGCCGGTAAGAGGGAGATCTTTCCCTGTTACTGCTGCTACACAGAGCGATAACACTAATGTGCACGGGGTGATTAGGGTGTGCCTGGGCACACCCGGCACACCCTGTGCGCACGCCTATGTAATTCGCCCAAATCAGCAATTACTGATGGTTTAAAGAAAGCGGAAGTGGCGTTGTTTGATTTCCTGCCGTGTTGCCTATTTATTCAGGGCAGCTGACATCTTACTACACCCAGCTACCTCTTGATTTTCACAGTAATATTAGGAATAAAGTAAGCGTATATAAAAAAAAATATAGCATATTGACATCTGTTATTCTGTTTGGATGTTAAATTTTGAAAGGCTAAAGGTTTAGCCCTGAGCAGTGTGGGGTGTAGTAACATGGCCTCCACCACCTTCCTACTGCTGGCATCCAGCTTCTTTCAAAATGTAATATCCAAACAGCATCACAGATGTCAACATTCTATATTTATTTATATAAGATCACTTTATTGCTAAAATTACTGTGAAATTCAAGACGTAGCTGGCGTTCTGTCAGATGAGCAAACCTGGTAGCGGTGGAACGCATGCGCGGCTGACAACATCACTTCCATTACCTAATCTGAGGGGTCGACGATCCTGACAGGACACTAGCACTTCTGGCCCCTCCCCTCTGCTGAGCGTCCCCATAGCAAGCCGTTTACTACGTGGGCACTTGTGCATGCTGGCTTCACAGCTAGGGTTGCCACCTCATCCCTTTAAGGCTGGGTTCATACTATTCTGGTGTTAGACATTGCATGTGATTCGCACTGCTGTGTGTAAATTCAGCCATTCATTTGCGCCAAAATGGTGCAGGACCCTTTTTTTTGGGCCGTACTGTTCACCTCCATGCAAACTGATTCCTGCACCATTTCGCACTATGACCTGCGAATCGATAGGGGGTGTCATTACTTTGTATTTACACCCGCAGTGGTTCGCATAGGGCAGTGTGAACTTCCTGCCAAACTTAACACATAATAATTACACAGGTTCTGGGGCTAATTTAATGCAGGTAAGGCACTAAGTGAATTTAATGACCACCTTAATCACCAACAGTATCCGTGTAATTAATATGTATTCGGTTTTAAAGGGATGAGACGGCAACCTTATCCCCAACCCCCATTTTGTGTGACCATTGAAACACACAATGAGGCTGAGCCCCACCCCTGCTCCCTCCTCACTGGCTGTGATTAACAGCAGCAGGTGCCAATAGCTCCCACTGCTGTGTCTGAGCAATGAGGAGGGACATTGCTGGGAGAGCAGCTGCTCTTGTGCACACCGCTGGATTGAAATTGAGCTCAGGTAAGTATAAGGGGGGGGACTGCATGCAGAAGTTTTTTTACCTTCATGCATTCTATGCAACCCTTCCAGTGATTGTAAATTAAACATTTTTATTTAAAAAAAAAATTTCAAACAAGTCATAAATACCTGTTCTGTGCAGTGGTTTTGTACAGAGCAGCATCATCCTCTTCTTGGGCCCCCCACCGGCGCTTTGGTTCCCCCCCCCCCCCCCCCCCCCGCCGAGTGCCCCCATAGCAAGCTGTTTGCAGTGGGGCCACTCGTGCGTGCTCACTCCCGAGCCAGCTCTCTGCATCCATAAGACACAAAGCACAGCTCAGCCCTGCTCCCGCCTCACTGGCTGTGATTGACAGCAGCAGGAGCCAATCAGGAGGGAGAGCCTCGGGTCTCATGGACATCGCTGGATCGAGATCAGGCTGAGGTAAGTATTGGGGGGGAGCTGTACACTGAAGGATTTTTACCTTCAGGTATAGAATGCATGAAGGTAAAAAAACCTTCAGACTTTACAAACACTTTCAGCCTTTAGAACCAGTTTAAAGGAGAAGTCCAGCCAAAGCTCATTTGGCTGGACTTCTCCTATGGATCACAGGAGTGCAGTTTGTTTTGCACTCCTGTGACCCATTTTCATCAGAAAGTTGGCTGAAGTCCACTCTCTGTTGACATCACTGCTGTCAGTCCAGGCTTTGCATCATCCAGACCATGGAGTCGGGATCCAGTAGATCCCTGGATTGACACTTGGCTCAGCCTCTCAGAGAGCCGCTGAGAGCCTGAGCCAGCCGCCACCGTCCCCCTTCCACAGCCCAGCGCTCCAATGAGCGAGGAGGGAGCAGAGAACAGTGACTGACAGTCTACAGCTCTCTACTCATAGAACTCTGAAATCCAAGCGATCAGCGGTATTCCATCGCTGGGTTCTCCGTGAGGAAGGGCTGGGGGACAGATGCAGCATCAGACCGATGCATCCACATAAGTAAGTACGATTCCTAAAAAAAAAAAAAAAATCACAGACTTCTCTTTTAAGGTAAAACAAAAACCTTTCAGTGTCTGTGACCCCATCCCTTTTAAGATTTACCTGATACCACTCTTGATCCAGCGCTGTTCCCACGGGCAGCCCTGTTTTGCTCTCTCTTCCTTCATTCTCAGGCTTTACTGAGAGCAGTGGGAGTCAAATCCGTGATGATTGAGTGGGGGCAGGGCTAGGGTGACCACATTTCCAAACTGACATTCAGGGACACCCCCCCAAAAAAAGGAGGATTTCTCAAGTCGTCTTCCAGGACGGCACCCTGAGAGATGACTGGTCCACCTGACAGGAAACACAATCAATCAAGAGGTTAAAGGCCCCCGCCCCTCCCGATGCTCCTCAGTTTTTGATTGTGTTTCCCCACAGCGAAACCGTTTGTTATTTTTCTGTTGACCTAAAGCCTGGGGCTGGTGGTCTCCCCCTGGGAGCTGGACCAAATGCCTGGGAAGCCGCTGGGTCCGGCCGGATGTTTTCCATCCCTTCTGGGGGGTCTCCCAATCCTTTCTCAGGGGGGGGTGCAGAGAAGCTGGACCTTGGTGCGTGCGTGCATTTTTGTCCTTAGAAGAGCCCCCCTGAGTGCTGAAGGATCCTGGGTACAGTGGTGCACCCAGAACTTCAGGGGCCAATCTTCCTGTCGCCCTTCCTTACCTGTACGGTGGCCCTGCAGTTAAAGGAGTCGGTGGTTTTCCTTCTAGACTTGGCAGCTACAGGATGTTCTCCTTCCAAGCGGTGGTCCCGGGGGTCCTTGCGGGACTGGCATCCGACCGGAGCGACCGCCCGTCCAGTGAGTCTGGCCAGGGCTTCCGCCCGTCCGTCCGGAGCGACCGTTCGCTGGGATCGCGCGGTATCTCCTTTGCTGAGTGTAGCTCAGCGTCCTGGGAGCGCTCGGCGCCATTTTCCTGAAGATCAGGGAATGACATCACTTCCTCCTCTAGAGGAGGGAATAGAAAGACTGCAACAGGAAGTGTCCTCAGCAGATCAGGTGTGCCGTGCCGCTTCCGGTCTTCGGCAAGATGGCGGCAGGGATACCATTCAGCCAAACTCAGAAGGATATAAAAGCCACGGGGAACAGGCGCCCATGTCTCCTCTGCGTTCCTTTTATGCAAGATTCGGAAAGAGCATGGAACATGAGAAGGAGAGACCTGCAGGGTCTGCGGCCATGGAAGAGACCACAGGGGGTGAGTCTGACCAGCCTTCGGAGGTTTAGATGGGGAGGGTACCCCAATTCTTATCCTCCGAGTCTCACAGTGCATGCCTGTGTTTTTTTCAGGGGATGATGCTATTACCCGTGAGGTTGCCAGCCGTCCCGTGAAATCCTCCACCCGCTCTAAGAGATGTGGGAACTGTAATGACAGATTACCCCCAGATCATCCAAAGCCCTTCTGTTTTAAGTGCATACAGAAGTTGACAGGGAAAGAGACATCTCAGATGATGAAGGAGTTCCTCACTGTGCAAACTGAGATGCTGTCCACCTTAAAGTCTTTTCAGGCCACCCTTAAGCCTAGGGATTCAGAGGCTCATTCTAGTAGGGAGGCCTCCTCCCAGGAGGGCTCTGCGTCCTCTAGGAGGTACCAGGTGGATGCCCCGAAGTATCCACTCCCTCAGGATTCAGAGGAAGAGTGTGAGTCAGAAGTCCCTAATCGGATTTTCTGATGAAGGGGTAGTGGGCAGCCAAGAGGAGAATGGAAGAGAGGACTCCAGGTCTAGCAGACATATATTTTCTGCCGACGACATGGAGGATCTTCTGAAAGCTATTTATGCCTCAGAAAAAATTCAGGAGCCTGCTGCGCAGGTGTCTGATCAGGATAAGATGTATAGAGGCCTAATTAAACCTCAGGCCAGGGTTCTTCCGGTGCATTCCGCCCTCAAAGAAGTCATCTTAAGGGAATGGAAAGAACCAGAAAGAAGGCTCCTGAAATATAAAACCTGGAAGCGTAGATGCCCCTTCTCTGAGGAGAATGAGGAAAAATTTTTCAAGACTCCTAGACTAGACGCCTCCTTAGCACAGGTCTCTTTTCGTGGCCCCCAGGCAAAGAACCGCTTCCCGGAGAAAAAGGTCTCCCCTAACAGACATTGGGGCGCGGGAAAAGACAAGCAAAAAGCTGGCGTTCTCTTTTCCAGCCAGAAGTCAGGTGACAAGACCCCTAAATGACTTTCCGGTAGGGGAAAGACTTTAAAACTTTGCCTCTCAGTAGGGAAGGGTCACTCAGAGCCCCCATGTTCTTCAAATCATAAGAGAGGGTTACAGATTGGAGTTTCTCTCCCCTCCACCCCCCAGGTTTCTCTTGACCTGTCTTCCCAGGGATTCATGCAAAGTGGCAGGAATCCTTCAGAACATAAGAGAGCTGGCCAGTCAGGAGGTTATAATACCCGTTCCAGTGGACCAGCAGGGTCAGGGGTTTTATTCCCACATTTTTGTGGTACCAAAACCCTCAGGAAGGTATCGTCTTATTATAAATCTAAGGAACCTCAATGTTTTTCTTTGTTACAAGAAGTTCCGCATGGAGAGTGTCTATTCTCTCAGGAGACACCTCCTCAAAGACGTTTTTATGGTGACCTTAGATTTAAAGGACGCCTACCTTCATGTCCCTATATTTCAGGGCCATCAAATCTTCCTGAGAGTCGCGATCGCCTTTCCAGAGGGAGTGCAGCACTAGCAGTTCGCGGCCCTCCCCTTTGGACTGGCATCCAGTCCGAGAGTCTTCACAAAGGTCATGGCAGAGGTGGTGGCTTTCCTGCACCTCCAGGGAGTGGCATTGATTCCCTACTTGGACGACATTTTGATTTACAGTCTAAGTCGGGATCAACTGCTTCTGGATCTATCCAGAGTAATGGAGACCTTAGAAGCCCTGGGATGGATCGTCAGCAGGGAAAAGTCCTCGCTGACTCCTTCCCAGACAAAACTGTATCTGGGTTTCCTGGTGGACTCCTCAGAACAGAAGTTAGTTTTTCCTCAGAGCAAGGTAGAGGGCCTTATATCAGCAGTCATGTCGCTGTTACAGGCAAGAACCATCTCCTACAGAGGTATCATGAGAGTACTGGGTCTGATGACGGCATCTATCCCAGCAATTCCTTGGGCACAGCTACACTCCAGACCCCTCCAGCATTTTCTTCTATCCTCTTGGGACAAAAGAAGAGACTCTCTGGACATAGAGATTACCATTCCGGTCGAAGTAAAGAACTCCCTTCACTGGAGGTTCCTTCCTCAGAGGCTTCAAGGAGGCCTCTTTTGGAGCCAACTTCAGCCTCTCAGGATAACTACAGACGCAAGTTCCTGGGGGTGGGGGGGCCCACCTGGAGGATCTAATAGCTCAGGGGTCCTGGGATTCAGAACAAAGAAGGGCCTCCTCCAACTTCCGAGAGCTGTTGGCCATAGGAGAAGCACTAAAGGCTTTCGAGGGAAGGATCAGGGGCCAGGAGGTGCAGATCTTGTCAGACAATGCCACGGCAGTAGCGTTTCTGAATCATCAGGGGAGTACCAGATCCACAACACTCCTATCCCTATCAGCGGAGATCCTGTCCTGGGCGGAGAGTCAGATCCCTTCCATCTCCGCAATCCACATAAAGGGGACATTGAATGTAGAGGCAGACTACCTCAGTCGGCAGCCGATTCTGCAGGGGGAATGGGAACTAAATCCAGAAGTCTTTTCCCTGATAAGTCGGCAGTTCGGCCTTCCAGAAATAGATCTTTTTGCCCGCAGGAAAAGCAGAAGGGTAAAGAGATTCTTTTCCCTTGCTCGAGAGAGAGGCTCAGAGGGGATAGATGTGTTGGCACAGGTCTGGGATTTCAGACTGGCTTATGCCTTTCCCCCTCTGGGGTTAATTCCGAGGGTTCTTCAAAAACTGTTCCGCTCGGAAAGCAAGTTGATTCTGATAGCCCCTTGGTGGCCCAAGAGAGCCTGGTTTCCAACCCTGCAGGGTTGGTCCATAGCCCCACCAGTTCACCTCCCTGTCCGGGGCGACCTTCTTCTTCAGGGTCCAGTCCGCCACCCAGACCCCAGCTTCTTCAAGCTGATGGCCTGGCTCTTGAAACGCAGAACCTGCGGGAGAAGGGACTGTCGGACAGAGTAGAGGATACACTGCTCCTTAGTAGAAAGCCAATCACAAGGCGTATTTACGCCAAGACCTGGGCGATTTTTTTCTTGCTGGTGTCAGGAGAGAGGGACTTCTCAAAGAGAGATCCCTGCTATTTTAGAATTCCTCCAGGATGGAGCAGATCTAGGCTTGGCAACCAAGACCCTTAAGGCGCAGGTCTCAGCCTTGTCCTGTTTGGCATTACACCCCCTGATCAAGAGATTTCTCTTGGTCAGAGAGAGGTTGCCCCTGTTCAAATGTCTAGGTGTCCTCCTTGGGACCTTACCTTAGTACTGGAGGGGTTAACAAGGGCCCCATTTGAACTGATAGATCAGATCCCCCTTAGGATCTTGACCTTTAAGTTGGCCTTTTTACTAGCAATCACCTCAGCTAGGAGAGTAGGTGACATTCAGGCTTTCTCTATTAAAGAACCATTTTTTACTTTATTCGAGGACAGGGTTATACTTAGGCAGGACCCCCTGTACCTCCCTAAGGTAGCATCAAAGTTCCATAGGACTCAAGAAGTGGTGCTGCCTTCCTTTTGTAGTAACCCCAAGAGTGAAGAGGAAGTTTCTTTTCATTGTCTGGACATCAGACGCTGTTCATTATCCTACCTAGAAAGGGTTAAGGAATTTAGAAGGTTCAGCCATCTTTTAGTTAATTTTTCTGGCCAAAAGAAGGGCCAACAGGCATCTATGGCTTCTATAGCTAGATGGATTAAACATACCATTTCATTAGCCTATGAGCAGTCCAGTAGGGCAGCTCCTAGAAACCTTAGAGCGCATTCCACGCAATCTCTGGCAACCTCCTGGGCGGAAAGGGCCGGAGCTTCGGTGGGGCAGATATGTAGAGCCGCTGCATGGTCAAGCCAGAACACGTTCCTGAGGCATTATAGAGTGGAGTTACTATCCCTTCAGGACTTGGCATTTGGCAGGAAGGTCCTGCAAGTGGTGGTCCCGCCCTAAAGGTAGGCCTGAGCTACTTGCTCTTCTCTCAGGGTGCCGTCCTGGAAGACGACTTGAGAAAATAACCAGTTACACTTACCGGTAGCGGTGTTTCTGGGAGGTCTTCCAGGACGGCAGGCCTACTTCCCACCCGTTCTATTTAGGTATGATGCAATGTCTAGAGTGTGGTGGTGGTTATGTTTTTCACTCTCGTGCATTGGTGTGGGTCAATACTTTGTCACAACTGAGGAGCATCGGGAGGGGCGGGGGCCTTTAACCTCTTGTTTGATTGTGTTTCCTGTCAGGTGGACCAGTCATCTCTCAGGGTGCCGTCCTGGAAGACTTCCCAGAAACACCGTTACCGGTAAGTGTAACTGGTTATTTTTTGATACTTTGTACATCATGGTGGTCCCCTTAGTCTGCCTGTAAAGTGGCGTATCTGTAGCATGCATAGAACATGAATAATGATGATGTTGCGCTGTCAATAATACCGTGTGATACTAAACAATATATAACATGATCTGCATAAATGCATACATAAGTAGATGCATGAACAAAAAAATGAAATTGGTAATACTTCTAAATGTCCATAAATCTCAAGTGCCAATAAAGTGACTGATAAGGTAAACATAAATGTGTGAAAAGCCAATGACAATGTGAATCCACAGGTGCAACTAAACTAAGACCCCTTTTACACTGGAGCGTTTTGCAGGCGCTATAGCGTTAAAAATAGCACCTGCAAACCGCCCTAAAACAGCTGCTCCATTCACTACCCATGGAGCAGTGAGCTGGAAGGGCATCAGAAAACGTCCTGCCAGCAGCTTCTTAGAATTCACCGCTCCACCACTGCTCCCCATTGAAATCAATGGGGCAGCGCTGCGATACCGGCGGCGTTTTGCAGGCGGATTTAACCCCTTTTCGGCCGCTAGTGGGGGGGTTAAAACCGCCCCACTAGCGGCCGAATAGCGCCGCTAAAACGACGGTAAATCGGCACTAAAAATTGCGCCGCTTTACCGCTGACGCCCTAGGCGGCACAGTGTGAAAGGGCTCTTAAGGTGCTCTGCTTCTTGCACATTCCAAACGGTGAATAACAGTGGTTAGTGTCTCTTCTTATAGTGTATGTGACACCTCAGTGCTCACAGGCCTCTCGTCTTACTGCTGTAAGGTAACAGCATTAGGTATAGATATCTCTCATAGGGGATTCTTGTGCCTCCTCTTATCTTTGGGGATCTCTCTGTGATGAATGCTTCCTTAGGAAATAGATATACGGCAATACCTCCTCGGACGTGATTCTGGGTTTTCCACCTAGTCTCTTGTTCTGTGCAATGGAATTGCACAGCACGGCCCCGAACTTCCTTTTCTCGGGTGATTTTGAGATTGAGCTGGCAGACATGCTACCATAGCAAGCAGCTTGCTATGTGAGCACTCATAGAAGAGAGCGAGCCTACAGCACCAGCGTGGATCCCAGAAGAGGAGGTTCAGGGCTGCTCTGTGCAATACTACTGCACCAGAACAGTCGAATATAACATGTTTGTTATTTAATTTTAAGAAAATGTAGCTTTACAATCACTTTAAAGTGGAAGTAAACTTCCATCTATGGCTTTTACCTATAGGTATAAATATCTCCTAAACGTGCACCATTTAGGAGATATATACTGTGCATGCAGCCGTAACGTCATCACAGCTCTGGCCAGTCACAGAGCCGGAGTTTGTGAACCTGGAAGCAAGACGGGTCAAGATGGAAGGAAGAAGGTAAGTTTAACATAATGTGCTAGTATGTGATGCATACTAGCACATTATACATGGAAAAACCCCTCATAATGGGACTTTAGCGGAAATGGGTCATTTTTGAGTGAATAAGAAGTATCTTTGAAAGGATTTTAAAAGTTTACAAACTCTTTATTATTACAAAAATCTACAAAATACCAATACATATTAAAAATTGGTTAAATGATTTTCTAGATACAGTGTACTCAAAAAGGGAATCGCCAAAAAAAGGTTGAAGAGGAAGAACACCCACAAAACACCCAGGTGTTGACGTTATCGACTCCATTTTGAACATACTAGCACATTTTGACGTCACTTTGAACCTCCCCCTAGAATTTTCTGGCATCTTGAGTAAGGGTAGATGATTCACGTAGCATTGACTTCCTGGAATCGATCTGCCCTTAGCTCGGGCAGACAGTAGGGTGTGCTTAGCTGGTAAAACCCCTCCTTCCCTCCTGAAGACTCCTGGGATGTATGACATAATTTGCCTAGGCCTGGAAACCAGAAAGTAACTTAACCCTTTGCCGACCGGCTCACGCCGATATACATCAGCAGAAGGACACGTACAGGCATAGTAAGGTACCTGTACATTGCCCTTTAAGACGCGGCATTGTGGGTGCGCCACAAGCTCCGTGAGTGTGATTCGATGTCAGCGGTGATACCCGCGATCGTCTCACGGAGAGGAAGAACAGGGAAATGCTGATGTAAACAAGCATTTCCCCATTCTTCCTAGTGACAGGACACTGATCACAGCTTCCTGTAATCGGGAGCTGTGATCAGTGTCATGTCACACTTAGCCCCTCCCCCCACAGTTAGAATCACTCCCTAGGACACACCTAACCCCTGAAGCGCCCCCTAGTGGTTAACCCCTTCACTGCCCGTCACATTTACACAGTAATCAGTGCATTTTTAATCACACTGATAGCTGTATAAATGTGAATGGTCCCAAAATAGCACAAAAAGTGTCCGATCTGTCCGCCATAATGTCACAGTCACGATAAAAATCGCAGATCACCACCATTACTAGTAAAAAAAAAAATTATTAATAAAAATGCCATAAAACTATCCCCTATTTTGTAGACGCTATAACTTTTGCGCAAACCAATCAATAAACACTTATTGCCATTTTTTTTTACCAAAAATATGTAGAAGAATACGTATCGGCCTAAACTGAGGGAAAAAAAAATGTTTTTTTATATATTTTTTGGGGATATTTAATATAGCAAAAAGTAAAAAATATTGCGTTTTTTTTCAAAATTGTTGCTCTTTTTTTGTTTATAGCGCAAAAAATAAAAACCGCAGAGGTGATCAAATACCACCAAAAGAAAGCTCTATTTGTGGGGAAAAAAGGATATCAATTTTGTTTGGGAGTCAAGTTGCACGACCGCGCAATTGTCAGTTAAATCGACGCAGTGCCGAATCGCAAAAAAATGCTCTGGTCTTTGGCCAGCCAAATGGTCCAGTGCTAAAGTGGTTAAGAAATGTAAGGACAATAAAGTTTAATACAAGTAAATGTGATATACATTCCTATCTATTTACTAATGCTAACAGCATTGTTCCACTTTAAGATCAGAGCCAGTGTCTGTCATAGCAGAGCTAGAATATCAGAATACAATGGTATGTATGATGTGTGTTGTAAATTCATCATATTTAAATATAAAGTTTTATTCACAAATGCATCAATAAACTTGACTAAAAGGACAGCATGACTCATTATAGCGAGACACCATATTTCTATTTGTCATCTTGGACCATGATACTAAAATTAAGTGGTTCCAAAGTCTGCTTTAAGGTAAAAAAAACACCTTACTATTTTTCCACCGCACCATCCCTAAACACTTGTGTCAACCATAGATGGTTCGAATCTCGGCCGGTTCAGCAGGGACCAGCCGAGATTCAAATCATGTATGGGCAGGCACAACCAGCATGTCTAATTTTTCAAACAATTATTGCCAGCAGCTGTAGCCGCTAACAATATTCACTGTGTGTTCCCCTGGCTGGGATGGCTCCCCCTGCTGGGAGAACACAATAGCTCCTCGGCAGAGATTCCCCCATCAACACTGACTGCATTGATTGGGGAATTTAGCGATTTTCGTAAGAAAATTGCACCATCTATGGCCAGCTTTACCTCCTCTCACCAATCCAGGGCTGTCCAGTCTCACTGGAGAACAATTATTTTCTATATGCGCTGTTCACATTTAAATGCGGCACACTGTCGTGACATTTCAATAAAGTTAATAAAAAGTGAACAGTGCTCTACGCGAGGCCCCGCTGGCTAGAATTGACACTATCTTCACGGTAAGAGATTTTTTGTATTTGTCTGTTACTAAACTATAATTGTATGTTGTGTTTGTCACATGCATTGTTTTTGAAGAAAAAAATGGTAACTGATTACATTTTTGAAATTCTAAGATAGCCCAGACTGCTAGGGTATTCTATTTTTCTGATACGATTTTTTTTTTTAATTTATATGGTCCAGGATGTGGAAGCTGCTTGTCAGTCGAATGTGTGGGAGTTTCATTATAATGGCGATTATTCAGATGGTTCTTATGAGCATTTTTACAACCACTTTTAAATTCATTACTAATGCTCCATCCTGAAAAAGGTATATTGAATTTTTTAATATTTAATTCAATATAGCAAGCTATGGAAGAAAAGAATCCAGGGATGAAGAATGCTTAACCTCAAGACCCAAATCCACACATTAGGAGCAAGAGGTAAAATTATATTTCATTAATATGTTCACTCATAATAATCATCTATCGAAAAGAAATAAAAAAGTTTAATTCCTTTTATTTTCAAGGATTGCTATTTACCTGAGAAGTTCTGGTTTTGGTATAGCCTTTTATCTTCATTTCATGTGAAGCACAGTAGAGCCTTTTTAAAACAGGAGGTATCTACATGTCCAACTTTAACCACAGAAATAACAGGTTTATGTCTGATTTCAGGATACTGCTCTGAGCTTGGGAATATCAGCCTTTCTGCCCTGTGAACAACTGTACATCCAGAATAGCAGGTTGTGGCACAGGTATATCCTAATATTATATAAGCATTTATTCAAAATTTCATACAACTTTTTATACTTGTTGCCCATCATCAGGGCTTGGGGAGCAACAAGAAGTTTTTACCGCACATGTTATGGTGAGGTTGGCCAAAAGAAACCAAAAAGCCCTCCACTGAACTGTGAAGGGTATAGGCTCCTTTGTAAAACAGAAAGCATCTATATCTCCCCCTCCTCTATTGTTAATGCATGCTATAGAATGGGTTTACTGTCCTGCGTCCATACTCTGCCCCCTCTTTTCCTGATCTGCCCAGGACAACTGCCCCTCCTGTCCACCCCTTATCCTAGCCCTGAATATACATATAGGGTAGGGGGTGGTCCAGAATAGATAACATCATTTATTAATCAAACAAAAACTAAGGAAGTGAGAGTGAGTGTTTGTTCCATCTGACTCTCACTCTCTGGGTTTTCTCATACTAGAAGCTTGACCTTCAAGGTTGGCCATTAAGTGCCGGTTCACACGGGGGCGACTTGTCAGACGACCTAGTCACCTGACAAGTCGCCTCCCGTTCTGTACAATGGAACCGTTTTAATCGGAGCGACGCAAGTCGCTCCGACTTAGAAAAAGGTTCCTGTACTTCTTTTGGGGCGACTTGCATAGACTTCTATACAGAAGTCGTTTTGCAAGTCGCCGTGGCAGTCGTGTGCAGGTCGCCTCGGTGAGGCGACCTGCAAGTCGTGCCACCCCTAGTGTGAACCGAGCCTTAGCAACCAAGAGTTACAAATCTGCATGGTGAGGGCATGCCTATTTTACATTTATGTGTCAGCAGGGCTTCATGGTGTCATCATGCAGGTAAATGTTTCTTGTCTGTATTGAGCCAGTGCTGTGGTCTATCTCAGTAAGGGACAAAAGAAAAGAAAAAACACTAAAACCAGATGCATTTCTCCAGTGACCAACACATCACTAATGCCCTTCTTCTATGCCACTATACATCTTGACCTCTATATGTTCTGTGGTTGTGTTGCTTCCTTTTCATAAAATGCAGTAAAAGGTAACTATTAGTTTCATACAAAGCTGTGCAATGCTGCACCCTTCCCTCCCTATATTACACATTGGCAAGATTACATTCCTCAGACCAACTGGCAATGACAGGAAAATTACTTCTGTCTTATCTAAAGGTGCAACATCGGCATCAGGTATACTGCTGATCATAAGTGATAAAATCAAGGATATGTGGAATGTAAAGGGAAGGTTAGCATTAGACATCCTCTTTAACATCTACTTTATTGTAAACAGTTGGACAATGAGTGTGCATTTACATTACATAACATTGCATAAATATCAAACGTAGTATGTAACATGCTGCGCTGCAGTGTAATGTCTTTATGGTCTAGCTTAGCACTTTAAAAATAACTTAGCTTTATGTCACTGTCACATTATTACACATCTCACCACATTGGTATATCCTAGTCTGCTCTTGTTTCATAAAGAAGATGTAAACTTACTCAAGAAATTATTATATTCCAAAATGAAGCATAGGAGCAAAGTCAAGTTTTCGAGAATGCCGTGGCAAATGAAGCCCTTCCTGACTATTCACAATATTCCAGAGAATCCAGAGTCCATGTAGGGAAGTTGTTTTGGTGTACTTTTGGATGGCAAACCCTACACAATATGAAAGTTGTTGCCAGGAGATTGAGGCAATACTGAGATTTCTGAATTCTTCGAAGTTCAGTTCCAGGAACCCGATCTTATTCTCCATTGCCCAACAACTGCACTTGCAAAGTGCACTTTCTATTTGCCTTTAGTAAATCAACCCCAATGTAATACCAGCAGTAAAGAAACAATGAAATACTAGCTGCTCCAACCACCTTTATTGTTAGCCACTAAAATTCTCAAACACATTACAGCATTACTTAGCACAGTAAGTATTAGCTGCATTGGCCATTTTTTTTTTCAATTCCCCATTGATTGGACCTCTAGAATATACTGCTATCAGCAAAGAAATTGCAAAATTGAATTTTTCAATTGTTACTTTATGTAGAAGTTATTGAATTTTTTTCAGCTTTAGCCACCTCCACCCTAGCACGCATCTTAATGGTAACAATTACCAGTCCATTCACTACAGTCACTGTGCTGGCCACTTATAAAAGCACTGCCACCGCTTAAAACATTTTTTGGTCATGGTCTCCTTTCCACCAAGTGTGACACAAGACTTATTTTTTATTATGCAATTGTTGACTTATAGTTATCTTAAAGCTGGTCAACCATCCATACTAATGCATAAATATTGCCGCATGCATGTTCAGATGAAACAGTGGCCGAAACTTCTAAGTTGCTTATACTTATTACTTGTTAACTACAATACTTTGAGGCACTGGCCATGCAACAAGTTTTGACCTGCTGCAGTATTGTTCAGGTTAAGTGAACCTGTGTATGTCCATGTAGGAAAAATAAAAATTACTTGCAGTACTGCTAGTTACAATCTGCATTGTGAATGTACTAAAACCTTACAGAGGACTTCTTTTCCTTTTCCTTGCTCCCAATGGCTGAAAAGAGTTGTATGGGAAGAATGAATATGTTTATGTTGCAGTGAAGGTTATAATCAAAAGAAAGTTGTTGCTTTGAGTTGCACACCAATATAACAAATAGATTGAAAAAAACAGACAGTGGTGAACGCATCTCCAAAAATATATATATTTTAAACAGTGCTACATTCTTTTAAAATTAGTTTTTGAAGAAAAACGTTTTTTCTTTTTTTTTTATTTATCCCCCAAAATTGATGTTTTTCAAAACAAATACAATGCTGTATTAACATTTCTTACAACTTTGCCTTTACAACAAATCACATGTAATGATGTTGCATTAGCTATTAGATGTTGGATTCTAACTTAATGCTTATCTAAACCCAAAATAAAAAAAATGTGATATATATTGCAGCTTAACGAGCCTTCTATGTGGTGGCTCAAAGAACCTTATATTTATTGTGTAAACCACTAGTCCCATCAATTCACCATGTGATGGAGATGAACACAGGCAGACATGTTTGAAGTCCTACAAAACAAGATTTATCACACAGACCCCCATGAAAAAGCGTAAAGCACAGCAAAACCGTTCTGTGTCAGTTTATTACATAGCTGAAGCCAGCACACCAAAATATGTAATAAAAAAGTTTACTGAAGCTCCATGTAAAAAAAATTACAGTGACATAGAGGTCATCCATATACAGTTTGAATCAGTTTATCCGGGCTATGGCTGCAGCTGTTAACCATAACCCCAGTATTCCCCTGGATCGCTTTTAGAAGCTTGCCAGTGTTCTAGGTCTTACCCTTCTCACCAGGAAGCGCAGGAACCGATCCGGCGGTTTGCGCAACTGGCCATAGAGGTGAAGAGAGACCAGATAGTCTCTGTTCGCCTCTATGACCTAGGAGACCAGAAGCAACATCATGACATCACTTCCAGTTTAGGGCAGATGTAAATTATTTTTTATTTTTTTTAAAGCATTAGATTATTATTTTTTTTTTTATCTGATGCTTCCAAGGTTAGCAGAGATATCTGGGGTCTTAAAAACCCCAGATATCTCCATAAAGAGGGACCTTTCATGCTTTATTGTTATCACAGGGGATGTTTGCATTTCTTGTGATAGCAATAAAAGTGATCAAAAACAAAATTTAAAGGGACAGTGTAAATTAAAAAAAAAAAAAATTAAAAAATGTTTTTAAGCACCCCCGTCCCCCTGTGTTCACGTGCAGAGGCAAAAGCATACCTAGGTCATGCACGCATATGTAAATGGTGTTCGTACTACACTTATGAGGCATTGCCGTGAACATTATTGGGGGAGCAATAATTCTAGCTGTAGAACTCCTTTGTAAGTCTGAACTGGTAACCTGTAGAAATGTTTAAAGTGTTGCCTATTGAATACCATGTGACAAAAAAATTGAATCCAGAAATATCCTCTCTGTAATAATACACTATCCCTGCTATCACTGCAGTTAGATGTGGAAACATAGTGAATGGCCATGCCACGCAATTCATAGATTTGATCTTCTTATACAAAATGTACAGCCACAAGCTTATCTCTGTTAATTGGTTTCTGCAAACTATCTATCTACAAATCTACACTTAAACGCTCCTGAGGTATTGACGATATATACCAGTAAACATGGGCACTTCAATAAATACAGTAAATAGAAAAAGCTATATTACAATTGTAATAGTCATCTATTTCTTAAATCTGGTCCCATGTGGGGATGTAGGAGGGTTGGTCCACAGGTCAAGGAACTATAAAAATTACAGTAATAACACTTGTAGTAGCACCCATTTTCTCTGAAATTGTAAAAGGTATTTTCTTATACTTATCACTAGAATCTGCTCTAATCAATAAATCACTCAAATTTATGCTCTGCCTGTATGTGTTCAGAGGGGGTTTCCTTACATCTGCAAACAATTCTCTGTCATGTTCTAGGATGTGTATGTGTCTGTTTGTGATCTTTTTAATGTGCTCAAATTAAAAAAAATTATATTCCTGAAGGAAAGGATATCCTTTTTTAGATTTGGGGTGTTGTATACAAAATCCTTTCCAACATTCACAATATCGTGAAAATAAAAATCCTTCTGCTAAATGTGACCCTGCCGCTATACCAAAATCTAGAAAAAAAGGCATACTTATAGTATATTAGTGCACAGTACATATCTTTTTTTCCTTCCACTGTGCTTTTGGTCTGTTAAATATACAATTAAAAGCAGTTTGTTCTATCTGTTTATGTGCAAAAATACCTGTTAATTCTGGAAAAAATCAAGTGCACTCATGTCCTTTGATACTGTTGACCACCCGCTCCTTCTCAATTGGGGCAGCACAATGGTGTAGTGGGTAGCACTTTCACCTAGCAGCAAAAAGGGTCGCTGGTTCAAATCCCAACCATGACACCATCTGCCTGGAGTTTGCATGTTCTCCCTGTGCCTGCGTTGGTTTCCTCCGGGTACTCAGGTTTCCTCCCACAGTCTAAAAACATGCTGGTAGGTTAATCGGATCATGTCTAAATTGGCCCTAGTATGTGTGAATGTGAATTAGGGACCTTAGGTTGTAAGCTCCTTGAGGGTAGGGACTGATGTGAATGTACAATGTATATGTAAAGCGCTGCGTAAATAGTACCATAAATAAATAAACGAAATTCCCTTGGCCTCCGAGATTCTGCTCTATCCTGGTTCTCTGCCTATCTATCACAGTGCTCCTTCAGTGTAACCTACAACTCTGTCTCCTCCTCTCCATTGCCCCTTTCTGTGGCTTTCCCAAGGCACTGTTCTTAAACCCCTTCTCTTCTCTATCTACGCTCTCGTCTCCTCCTGCCATGCTCGTCTCCAGGAATTCTCCAGAGCCTCTCCCATTCTCTGGAACTCGTTACATCACCCTGTCCAGCGATCCCTGAAAACTCATCTCTTCAGGAAAGCCTATCACGTCTCCAACTTATCTTTTACCACTTCCATCAGCTCATTCCCCACAGTTACAACCCTTTGTACAACCTGCCCCACCCTATTAGATTGTAAGCTCTTCTGAGCAGGATCTCTTAATCCTCTTGTATTTTATTGTATTATAACTGTATTGTCTCCCTTTTTATATTGTAAAGCGGTAAGTAAACTGTTGGCGCTATATAAATCCTGTATAATAAAAATAATAATGCCTTAGTGTGACAACGCTGATCCTCCATAGATACACTGTAGATGGTGAGTGAGCTTTGCAACGCTAGCACACGTGTCTATCAGGCAGTATCACCAGGTGAAAATGAAGAAAAAGGCTTGAAAAAATAAAGCAGTATCTAAGGCTGCAGTGTAAAAAAAGAGGCGGTAAGGAAGCGTTGTGTTATAACTGTATTGTCACAGATAGGCACAGGCACATACAGGTTAGAGAAACCGGACAGGTGCAGCAGCAGAGGCAGGTCGGAATACAAGCTTGGTTGGCAACAGGCGGACAGCATGGTAACAAGAGGAGCAGGCAGGATCAAAGTCAGGGACAACCTGGGGTCGTGTACAGGCAGCAGGCAGGAATAGTCAAAGGCAAGCCAGGTCAGAACACAGGAACAGGATCTCAAAGCAGGTTACAGGTAGCAGGGGTCACAGGAAGCTGCAGATCAGACAGCACTGACTCTGTTTACAAGCCCAGTTTAAATAGGACATCTGGCACCAAAACTTGCGCACACACTGGCGCTCGCAGACATGCACCAGCAGCAAGATTCCTTCTGTAAGGCATTTCCTGACACTCCCCAAGCAAAAATCTGATTTGCTTCTCTTTTAGCTGCGATTATTCTGGTTCCTACATAATGGTTGATGTAGATCACTACCGTGGCATTGTCTGACTGAATCCTGATCAGATGACCTTGTAGAAGAGAGGACCAGCAATGAAGGGATAGCCAAATCGCTCTGAGCTCCATAATATTAATTGGAAGCAGAATTTCTCCTATGACCTTGTCTCTTAAACTAATGCCCCGTACACACGGTAGGATTTTCCGACGGAAAATGTGCGATCGGAGCATGTTGTCGGAAATTCCGACCGTGTGTGGGCTCCATCGGACTTTTTCCATCGGATTTTCCGACACACAAAGTTTGAGAGCAGGCTATAAAATTTTCCGACAACAAAATCCGATCGCGACAATTCCAACCGTGTGGACAATTCCGACGCACAAAATGCCACGCATGCTCAGAAGAAATTCCAAGACGGAACAGCTCGGTCTGGTAAAATTAGCGTTCGGAATGCATAGAGCACTTTCGTCACGCTGCAATGTAAAAAATGGTTTAATACAGCGCACTCTCTTCTTCTTTATAATGTGAGAAGAATCAAGTCGTTTTGCTGCTCATAATCACACAGAGTTCTTACAAACTTCTTTTGTTTTTTGTATTTTTTTTTGGTTTTGTATTTTTTTCAAGGCTGATGTTTTAATTGGTTTTACTCCATAATATTTTTGGGTGTGTTTTGTGTGTCAAGTTACCACAACACCATTATTATCTTGTATTATTTAATCTCAAGAAGGTTGCTTGGTGTTGGTGTCCCTTGTTAATTTCACATTATATTTTTGAAATGTACCTGAATCCTCACAAACTGTCCTTTTTGAAGGAAAAAACACATAGGCAAGTATAATTGAACCAAAAATTCATTTATTAAGGGCTCAGAACCAAACAAAAAGGGAGGCAACGCTGGATAAACATCATGAATTGGCGAAGCCTTGGACCCCCAGGGCACACATCAATTATTTTACAGCAAAATTGGTGGCCTGAGGAGTCCATATCTAAGGGAGTGCAGTCTGGTCCTGAAGTCCCAGAGATCCTGAAAGCAGCAGATGACATCTGTGTCCCCAGGCTGTGGTACTACAAGAGGCTGCATCTTTTGCCAGACCAGACTGAACCCAGGTCATCACTCTCTGGTCTTCCGTCCACGCTTCCTTCCGGCTGTGGCTCTGGTGTTGGAGATGTGGCAGGAGGAGGAGTAGGACCTGGAGGAGGAGGAGGAGTAGGACCTGGAGGAGGAGGAGGAGGACTATGTGTGAGGTCACAAATGTGGGTAGCACATGTTGTTTGGCCCCTCAATCCTTATTGAGAGCTTCCAAAATTGGTTCTCAGGGCCTCTGTAGCCTTCCAAAAGAGGCCTATGGCAGCCTCCTCCAGGTTACTCCTCTTCCTGCCACTTTTTCTTTGAAGGTGGAGGGTAGGGACCTGGGTATCGGGCAGCCTGCTTGGCCTGGCCACCTCCTGGCTGAGACTTCCCTGTGTATGAAAAAGGGACATGGTTTTAGTTTTTGCTTCATCAATCACAATCATAAATTAGCAATCCAAACTAACATATATTTAACATCATTGATTGGACAACCAGAAATATTTAGAAGAATGCTATACCTGGCTCAAGCTGGGCTCCTCCACATGTTGCTGCCTGGAAGGCCCAGGTTGGGCATCAGAAGCCTCAGCTGGGGGGGAAGGAAGCGTGGAGGAAGAGTGTAGAGTGCTGGCCTGGGTTCAGTCTGACCTGCCAGAAAATGCGGTCTGTCATAGTACCACAGCCTGGGGACATAAATGTCATCTGCAGCTCCTGATCTCTGGGAATCCTGGACCTTCTTGTGCTCCCTTAGATAAGTGCTCCTCAGGCCACCAATTAGGATCTTCAACTTGGTGATGTCTGCCGTGGGGATCACCGTCTTCACAAATTCCAACAAATTATCCAGCACTGCCTTCCTCTTTGTTTGGTTCTTATAATCAGGGTGGTTTATCTGCCATAGACAGGGCAGCTCCCTGAACATATCAGTGAAGATTGGCATAAAGTCCTTATCTTTCAAGATATCAATTTTCACTGCAAGACACAACACAAGACAAACCCTAATGTCAGCCTAAAGTCTTCTAAACTTGTGCGCAAATACAGGCCTCAATCTAGAAGCAGTATAGGCCCAATGTTAAATCTTACCTTCGCAATCACGATCGGTGCCTCCGTTACTCCTTCCTCCTCTCACAGATCGTACGTACTACGCAAGCGTGTTTCCCTTTATGGACACTGCGCATGCGTGAAACTCCGCCCGCCCCTGACGTTCTTTCTAGTCTATTCCCCGCCCCTTCTCGTTCGGCGCAGTGTGGGAAGAGCACATGGCGGAGTCAGAGCAGGTGTCTGATAATTACACCAACGAGGAGGAGGAAAGCCCGGAGGCAGAAACATCCCGATCCAGAAGGAGACGATTTAAGGCCTCAAATATGTCCTTTGGAGAGATGTTGGAGATGGTCGACATCCTGAAGAGGGCCGACTATGATGGGAAGTATGGACCTCACCCAACCCCAATGTTAGAAAGGCCAAGATAATGGCGAAAGTGTTCAAGAGTCTGCACCGAAATTTCGGGGTATGACAATCGAAAGATCAGCTCAGGAAGCGGTGGTCGGACCTCAAATTAAGAGAGCACGAGCAGTACAGAAGGATCAGGAGAGTGCTGCAAAAAGTAAGTAGTTGTGCTGTGTTCCTATTCTTTATGTTTATTACGTTTGTGCTGCTCCATGTGCTTTTCTTAACTGTTATCCAGTTTAAAATGGCAACTTTCATGTTCATGGGCACATTATTCGTTCGTATCAAACATTGTTCGTTCGGCCTAGAAAACACCATTGTTTTGGCCATATGCATTTGCCCACATTTTTATGGCCTACTTGTCTGCAAATAATTTGGTTGTGTAGATGGGTTTGTAACTAGAATGAAATGCAAACTAGATTCTGTGTAAGGAGAGGACACTCAGCAGCAGTTTTCACATCTGTACGCTGGAGCTCTAGTGTGGGACACAAGAACACCCTTTTTATTAGGGGGTCCCACACAGGTGCTCCAGTGTATACTATAGGGGTGTCTCCATCTGTGAAGCTTGTACAAAACAGGTAAAGTATTGAAGCTTGACAAAGGACACTAAAAATTCTACATCTTGGAACTCTGCCAAAATAGACAATTGTACCCCACTTCCAAGCAATATTTCATATTCCTATTTCTGCCATGAAATATCTGTGTGCTAAGTATACCTATTTTTTTTTTACATAGGGGAGAAAAGACTCGGAGGACACCCCTCATCCGAGGAGACCACAGACCTCCCACCTCTGGAAGAAGGGGAAATCCACCCAAGCCAAGCAGAGCAGGAGGAGGAAGAGGTGGTGGAAACTGTCACCACAACAGGTGAGTGTCTGCAACCACAGGCTCAGGTAAGAGATGGATGCCGGCATATTTATAATACATGGTGTGTTTTTGTTTCTATCTTTTTAGGTGATCGTGATGTTGTGGATCCAGGGCATTTCACCTCGGAAAGTGCACAGATCCTGATTGGGGAGATCATGGGGTGTAATAGGGACTTGGAAAACATCCTGAAAAACATCAATGATGTTCAACAAAAAATGAAGAACATCATTGATGTTTTAGGGAGAGTTTAAAACCCCTCGAAATCCCTATTTTTTGGGGGGCTTTTTGTGACCTAAAAATTTTTAGCATTTTTTGACATATTTGAGAAAAGCCAAATTTTGAAGAGGCACACAGTGTGTCAACATGTGCTATCTGCCATCACGGGAGATCAATGGACGCGTTTTGGGGGTGCAACCCCTTCCTCAATAATAAAGTAGCTGTGAGGAAGGGGTTGCACCCCCAAAACACGTCCATTGATCCCCCATGATGGCAGCTAGCACATGTTGACATTCAGCAATTTGTGTGCATCTTCAAAATTTGGCTTTTCTAGGGGTGACTTCACCCCATCTGAACGTAATATCAAACATAGTTTGTAAATACTCATGTCTGATATTGCCTTCAAGTTCTACCAAATGTGAACTTTGTAAGTTCAAGATTTGTGTCTTTCTTGTTGGTTTTAAACATGCCTGTTTTATCTTAAATGGACATTTCTACTTTTTCTAATGTGACCCCAAAAATTGTTATACAACAAACATGTTGATTTGTTTTAAAAACCTTTTATAAATGCACATGTGATTGTGCTGGTATTAAAAAGATTGTTAATCAAAAATGTGTGGATTATTGTTTCAACGCTCCAACACTTTTGTTGTGCTCTAATTGGTGTTTTCAGTGACAATGGGGGTTATTTCCTAAGGGCAAATCCACTTTGCACTACAAGTGCAGTTTCAAGTGCACTTGTAGTGCAAAGTGTCTTTGCCTTTAGTAAATAACACCCAACAATGCTTTGTAATGTTACACAATCACAAAATTTTCAGGACTCACCACATTTCTGTCAGGGTCAGCTAAAAGAAACACAAGCAGTAAATGTCACCAAAGATTTTAGTAGGTAATTTTTTTTTTATTTGAAAAAGGTTTCAGACATTGTCTGGCATATTGATAGCCCCCCTACCCGCAAAGTATTCAAGGTATCTTAGACGGACATCACGGGTACTCAGGGGGGGCAAGCCAGGACGGCCACTTTCAAGCGCCGTCAGGGTTGGTTCATTTTGAATTCCAGCCTCAGGCCCAACTGAGCCAGCATAGTTGGCAGAATGTTTCCGTAAAAAGTTGTGTAGAACACAGCACGCCAGAATGATATGATTCAGTTTGTACTCCGCCATGTGTATGGGTGTAAGAGATAGGCGGAACCGGCTGGCCATGATTTCAAACGTGTTCTCCACCACTCTTCTGGCTCTGGCCAGCCGGTAATTAAAACCCTCTGGTCCGGGGTGAGGGTCCCCATCAGGAATGGCCGCATAAGATGGTCCCCCAGCGCAAACGCTTCATCTGCAACGAAGAAGAATGGGAGTCCTTCCACATTGTCTTCTGGAGGTGGCAAGTCCAAGCTGGAGATGCCTGTAGAACTTCATCTGGGTGATGACTCCACCATTGGACATCCAGCCATTCTTCCCCATGTCCACATACAGCAACTCGTAAGTAGCTGACACCACTGCCAACATCACAATACTATTGAACCCCTTATAGTTGAAATAGTATGACCCCGAGTTGGGTGGCGGGACGATGTGGACGTGTTTCCCATCAATTGCCCCTCGCAGTTAGGAAAGTCCCACCGCTGGGCAAAGTGGGAGGCCACAGTCTGCCATTCCTGTGGCGTGGAAGGAAACTGTGGAGTCAAACAAGAAAAAAAAATTAGTCATTTTGCACATAAACAGGGAAAGCAGATTAGACACAAACATTCTTGGCCAGCATCAAGATAACATTTATTTGAGGGAGTTTTTAAAGACCAAAGTATAAGGTACACCTATCAGATTCTCCCTCCCCCACCCCCTCCCATGGGCCATTTCTAACATTATAGGGGGGGACAGGTAACCCTCTCCACTTCATTGAGAGATGAATGCCTAAATAATGGGTATTACTTTGGCCAGCCCCTCCTTAGTTACACTATTGGCAGCCCACTGGACGGGTAAGAAGTGTCATAATACAAAGCTATAAATACACACTGTACACATTTGAGCACATTTGGACATTCTGCTATTACCTATCAAGATAATAATAGTATACAAAAACTTTTAACAGTACCATTTGAAAGTATACAGGCAGGCCCCTGCACTACATGCTTTGGGGAATGCATCCATAAATCTGACCACAAAAGAGATGGGTATAGTGTGTATGGGTTTGGCAAAGTCAGCAGATAGATGGTTGAGGATAGATAGAGAATTGGTATCAGCTGACTTAGCAGTTGGGGGAAGGGAGGGTTACAAATGATTTCGGGACCCAAAAAAAAAAAGCATCTGGTACTCTTCCTGAATTTAAAGCACAAATCACATTTAAAAACATTTTAGAGGGTGTTTGGGGTAAAGCACTACTATGGAGCTGATAAAATACATTGTTAAGTGACTACATGAGGTGAATATAGGGCCAGGAGACCATGCTGGGGAGGTAAGTGAAGGCAAATATGTATGAAGGACATAAAAAAAAATTACAGAAAAATCCAGCATGAATGAGGACAAAGGGGACATTCACAGCATATTACAATCATGGTAATTAGGGAATGAGGAAAGAAATACAATATATTATCAAACATTAAATACAATAAAATGTGATATTAAAGGATAAATCTTACCTTAATATACTCCTTCTGCAGGACCTGGATGATGGCAGAACAGGTCTCTGGGATAATGATCCCCAAAGCCTGGGGGGAGATGCCTGTCGAGAACTTCAAGTCTTGCAGACTTCTCCCCGTCACAAAGTACCGCAGGGTGGCAATGAGCCTCTGCTCCGGAGTGATGGCTTGCCTCATGCACGTATCCTGCCTGCTGATATGAGGGGTCAGCAAAGCCAACAAACGGTAAAATACGGGGTCCGTCATCCGGAGAAATCCATGGATTTTGTTGTCGGAATGTCCGATCAATGTCCGATCGTGTGTACGGGGCATAAGAGAATACCAATAACTCAAACAGAGGCTGGCATCCTGTCGCCTGGATCTTTCAGACCAGTGGGATCAGGGATTTCCTCTACTCCAGCACTGGACTTGTGATCCCACAGACAGTCTTCCAGCTATCTCTCTGCAGGGATGACCAGGGAGCAAAATAAGGCAAAAACAGGAAAAATCACCTGAGTTGCAGTGGACAGACCAAAAGTAAAGGCAACAAATTGGTAATGTTACATGACCACAGCAAACTGCAAGTTGCGTTGGTGCGCCGAGAAAATGGGCGCATACAAGGAAACATCTTTGATGCCTATTAAGGTCAGAAAGTCTTCCAGACGAAGGGAAACAATGACTGACCTGGCAGATTCCATGTGGAATTTTTGTACCCAGGGGAAGGTGTCGAGAACCTTCATATCTAGAATAGGGTGAATGTCCCCCCCTTTTTTTGGTGAACAAGTTCAAGTACAAACGCTCAGACTGCTCCTTTTCTGGCGCAACAAATGAGTTGCGGCACCGCACTGATTCAGACGGTGCCATTGCCATCAATAGCCGCTGATTCGGCATGTGATTTGACACGTCAAATCGCATGCCAAATCCCCCCCGATGTGAACATGGGCTTAGAATGAGATGTAAAACTAATTTCACCTGCTAGTGCAGTTGTGGAATGTACTCTGTATACATAGTCTTGATCTATTATCCAAACAAAAGTGGGTAATAGGTGTTGACCATAACATCAATCTAATCAAGTTTACTATAGTAATTTAACTGTATGTAGCATGCCTGAATAGCAACCATAATTATAATAACCTACCTGTGATAATGAACACAACTTACAGGCTATTACCAATTTACAAAAGTTGAGTTACTGAAACCTTGTCTGTGTTAACTAAAAGCAAAGATAGCACATCTTCAATTCTTAGCCATTGGACACATAAAGTGAAATTTATTCTTCCCATAAGAACAGCTACTGACAATTTGATAGCAGGTATGTTATAGTGCCTATGCCTATATAGTACTATTATGCCGTGTACACACGACCGGACTTTGACCGAACTGGTCCGACGGAACGAAATCTGTCGGACAATTCGATCGTGTATGGGCTTCATCGGACCTTTTCTGTTGAAAAATCTGTCGAGCTTTAGAAATAGAACGTTTCAAATCTTTCCGACGGACTCAAGTCCGATCCAAAAATCTATTTGTCTGTATGCTAGTCCGACTGACAAAAAAGGGCGCAAGGGCAGCTACTGGCTACCATCGGAACTCCGTTGAAAAGTCCTTCTGAGTTCAGTCCGATGAAAAGTCCGGTCGTGTGTACACGGCATAAGTTTATAATCCATGACAGCCACCCAGTACCTTGCAAATAGTATATACCCCTTGTGTCCAACATGTGATCCTATTGGTATTTCTTGTCCTTTTTTTTTTATCTTCTTAACCTGGATGGACTCGTAGGTAGTCACACAAGTCTGCTTACATCAACCTGCTCATAGACCCACATGGAGCTTCGTATTAGTTCCGCCTGAGAAATGGACAGGCGGACCTGATCGGAAAGCCCCTATAAAAGGACCCTTAGTATAAAAAATATTCAAAGGATTGAGTTTATGATCCATTTTTGGGAATTAATTATTAACACACGCAGCTTTTTCAGAGTATGAGAATTTCATACCCGCATGTCAGTCCGACTTCGAGAGCGATTTCAGAGAAATCTGTGTGGGTTCCTTCACAGATGTCTATACAAATCATCCCTTCGAAGTCGCTAAAAGTAGTACAGGAACCAGCTTTGGCAATCGATGCAGTGCTGCACCATTTCGGACGGTGCCATTGCCGGAAATAGCCGCCGATTTGGTATGCGATTTGACATGTCAAATCGCATGCCAAATCCCCCCGATGGGCTTAGAATGAGATGTAAAATTCATTTCACCCGCTAGTGCAGTTGTGGAATGTACTCTGTATACATAGTCTTGATCTATTATCCAAACAGATGTAGGTAATAGGTGTTGGCCATAAAATGAATTTAATCAAATTTACTATAGTAAATCAACTGTATGTAGGATGCCTGAATAGCAACCATAATGATAATAACCTACCTGCTGTGATAATGAACACAACTTACACGCTATTAACAATTTACAAAAGCTAAGTTACTGAAACCTTGTCTTTGATTATTAATTAAAAGCAAAGATAGCACATCTTCAATTCTTAGCCATTGAACACATAAAGTGAAATGTATTCTTCCCAAAAGAACAGCTACTGACAATTTGATAGCAGGTATGTTATAGTGCCTATGCCTATATAGTACTATTAGTTTATAATGTGATCCTATTGGAATTTGTCAAGTCCGCTTACATGGAGCTTCATATCAGTTCCGCTTGAGAAATGGACAGGCAGACCTGATCTGAAAACCCCTATGAAAGGACCCTTATTATAAAAAAATATGTGAAGGGTTGAGTTTATGATCCATTTTTGGGAATTAATTATTAACACACACAGCTTTTTCAGAGTATGAGCAACAATTCTTGTGTTTTTACAGACTTCCATGAGTACCTGCGGAGTGCCATGAGTACCATTTTTGTAAGTAGTCCTGACTTTTTTAGCTGATGAGTTCTTGCATATCCACTGAAGATAACTTGACTGTACTAACTACTTTTTCCCCTTATAGGTTGTGAGACTTTATTTTAACCGCTTCCCAACCAGCCGCCGCGGTTATACTTTGGTAGAATGGCACTGCTGCGCAAGCCGTCGTATCTGTACATTGGCTCTTTAAGACGCTATAGCAGGCGAGCACATGGCTGCAGCATGTCCCCGGAGCCAGCGCGCGTGCCCGGTGGGCGCGATGACTACTGGGCACCCGCGATCGCTCGTGACAGAGCGAGAACCGGGATCTGTGTGTGTAAACACACAAATCCTGGTTCTGTCAGGGGAGAGTAGAGAGATTGTGTGTTCATACTAAGTAGGAACAACAATTTCTTTCCTCCTCTATTCAGCCACATTCCCCCTCACAGTTAGAACACACATAGGGAACACATTTAACCCCTTGATCACCCCCTAGTGTTAACCCCTTCCCTGCTAGTGTCATTTACATAGTAATCAGAGGCTATTTTTAGCTCTGATCGCTGTATAAATATCAATGGTCCCAAAAAAGTGTCCGATGTGTCCGTCGCAATGTTGCAGTCCCGATAAAAATCACCGCCATTACTAGTAAAAAAAGAAAAAAAATTATAATAAAAATGCCATAAATCTATCCCCTATTTTGTAGACAATATAACTTTTGAGCAAACCAATCAATATACGCCTATTGCGAATTTTTTTTTACCAAAAATATGTAGTAGAATACATATCGGCCTAAACTGATGAAGAAATGTGTTTTTTTTTTGGAGGGGGATATTTATTATAGCAAAAAGTACAAACTATTGTATTTTTTTTTCAAAATTGTCTCAATTTTTTTGTTTAAGGCGCAAAAAATAAAAAACGCAGAGGTAATCAAATACCACCAAAAGAAAGCTCTATTTGTGGGGAAAAAAAGGACATAAATTTTGTTTGAGTACAACGTCGCATGACCACGCAATTGTCAGTTAAAGCGACGCAGTGCCGTATTGCAAAAAATGGCCTAGTCAGGAAGGGGGTAAATTCTTCCGGGGCTTAAGTGGTTAAATAACTTCAGCAAATTCTGATGCACATTTAACCTAGGTTCACACTATTGCTGTTGCTTAATCATGCGTTTTTTTAGTGGGTTTTAATGCTTCGTGTGTTTTTTTGTAGAAGGAGAAGACTGGTTGTTAAGCAAAAAACCCTGCTAAAAAATGCACCATGTGTTTTTCATGCAGCTTTCATGCGCTCCCATTAAAGTTTATGGGGACAAAACCTCACTATGCTGCACCAAAAGAAGTACCTGCGCCTTTTAAAAAAAAAATCACACTGCACCATGTTGATTTGATGTCAAAGGGCAACATAGAGAATAATGTTTTTTCATTGTTGTGCATTGTAGCATGACGGCAGATGCAGGAAAAGTCGTGCTAGTAGGAACAGGGCCTAAAGTGTATAGACCACCTAAACCAGTCACTGTCTTCAGATAAACTTATAGTCAGACATAACCCTAAGATTCATACAGAAACACAGACTTTTTGAGAGGAAACATTCAGAGAAAACACATGAAAACAATGGCTGAGCATACAAACTCAATGCAGATATTGCCAATACAGGATATGGAACCTAGATCTCCAGTGCTGCAATGCATGAATGCAATGCTAAAGCTAGCCATACACAGCTCGAAATTGGAGCCATGTGTTTCATTATTGCCGCCACCAGCTTGACAAGTCTGTGCCAGGTGGAAAAATTGGCTAAGTAGTGACTGGATCCTTTCAGATGCAGTCACTGTTCGGCTGCGTTATTGTATTCAGGTAACTGGGGATGCTGCGGCTGTCTGTATACAATAGCGGGAAGTGCAATTTTCTAAAAAAAAGTACAAATTCAAAAGTGTATGGTAGCTTTACCATGTAAGCCATATTGTATTGGCCTGGACACATTTAGTTCTCTGTAATAACATAAATAGTTCTTAAAGTAGAAGAGATATAGACCCCTCCAATGCTGCTACTTGGGAAGATCATGGCCATGTCCTTTAAGATTACGCCCATTACATTTTTGTTATGGCAGTTAATATTTTGGCAGTACTGATCTTGTTTGATGTTTATAGATATTTATCTTGTTCTGATATATATATTTATTTTACAATATACAATCCTTTACATAACAAATTTTGTCAATTAAGGGGAGCTCCGGTCAGTTATAAAAAGCAAAATTAAAGACAGCAGCTACAAGTACTGTAGCTGTCGACTTTTAACCACCTCAATACAAGGCACTTACACCCCCTTCCTGCCCAGGCCATTTTTCAGCTTTCAGTGCTGTCACACCTTGCATGACAATTGCGCAGTCGTGCTACACTGTAACCATGTGATTTTTTTAGCATATTCTTCCCACAAATAGAGCTTTCTTTTGGTGGTATTTAATCACTTCTGGGTTTTTTATTTTTTCTAAGTTTCTATCAGTAAATATTGTAAATAAAGTAATTTTTCTCCTTCACTGATGGGCACTGATAGGCTGCACTTATGGGCACTGATGAGGTGGCACTGATAAGGAGGCACGAATATGCTGCACTTATGGGCACTGATAGGTGGCACTGATATGCGGCACTGATGAGCACTGATAGGCGGCACTGATGGGTGGCACTGGTGGGCACAGATAGACGGCACTGGTGGGCACAGATAGGCGGCACGGATAGGCGGCATTGATGGGCAGTACTTATAGCCAGCACTGACTGGCATCACTGATTGCTGGCACTTGTGGGCACTGATTGCTGGCACTTGTAGGCACTGATTGCTGGCAGTGGTGGGCACTCATTGCTCGCACTGGTGGGCACTTAATTGTAATCAGGGCACTGATGATCAGTGCCCTGATTACATACCTAGATGTCCATTGCGAGAAGATGCCGCTGACCGGCTCTCCTCTCCTCACACTCTGTCAGTGTGGGGCGAGGAGCGCCGATTACCGGCATCTCCGTGTTTACATGTGACTGGCTGTGATTGGACACAGCTGATCACATGGTTAAAGAGCCGCGGCTCTTTACAGAGATCCGGGATGCGCCATGTCCTAGCAACACAGCGTAGCAGCGATCGCCCCTGGGGCCGTGCGAGAGTGGTCGTTCTGGGAAGCCGTCATATGGTGTCCGCCCAGAACGAGAGCCGCACCGCCCAGCCGTCATTTGATGGTGGGCGGGCGGCAAGTGGTTAATATACAGACACTTGTCAGTCCAGAGATCCAGTGCTGTTATCGTTCTTGCTGGTACTTTGCCAATGTTTGGGTCCCCGACACCGCCACCTTCCTTGTGGAAAGCCGAATGGGACTTCCTGGTGTTTTACAGCCAGCCTCCCACTGTGCATGCACAAGACGTGCTGTGAATTCTCAATGGTCCTTGGAACATGTGATGTGTCCCAGGAGGTTGTGGGCAGGGAGGGGGGAAGCCAAATTTTCACCCTGCTCGCCTATGTGAGTGGGTACCTGTCAAAAATTTCTGACAGGTACTCGTTCCCAGAAAAAAACTTCCAATACTGGAAGGGTTGGGGGAGGGGGTGGGTGCAAGCGAGGATCAGCTGGATGTTCCTTTTCAGGTGCAGTTCTGCTTTTCAGGTGAAGTTCTGCATGACCCAATTACCAGCTTCGGTCATGCAGATTATTACCTACATTTTTGTATGCCTCTCCACTTTCTGAGATTGGAAAGAGGGACACATTATAGTATGCAAAGCACACACCTTTCATGCCACCAGTTTTAAGGACTATAGAATATTATTGCGCAGAGGATGAGTGGTTTTACCCAGAAGTTCTTTTCTGACAACTACTTTTTAATACTGGTTTTTCAGAATAACAAATGCAAAAATTTAGGGGTTGGATAAAAGGTTTATCACAGTAAAACATTTTTTTACAGAGTTCTGTACAATCAGGTAAAATAGAGGCACAGCTAAGAAGCAAAGGGGGACAGATGGATTTGGTTCCAAGTGAGAAGTAGTTCCTAGAACTGGGCTATGATTTTTCACTAATTAATAAGGTGACATAAAACAATTAAAAGAAAATGTTTCTAGCTGAGAAAAAAAAGTTGAGTAATATGGCAAACTTGTATTTAGGTTACACTCTGACTGCACTCAACAATTCAATGTGAAGGTGTAGGACAGAGTAAGGGTTAACCCCTCCCCCTACGCAGTATACTTACAGATGCAGTATAACTGAGACCCTGTGTTGTACTTAGAGCGCCATCTATTGACTAAGACTGCAGAGTTGTTAAGAGCTGAAGCCAGGAGACTGTCATTTTCTGAGTGACTGAAAAGAGGCGTTCACATGTATCTGACAAAATCAGAGCAAGTTAATGATTTTTAGAATTTCAATGCTAATATAAATGAGTATTAAAATCAGAGCAAGTTAATGATCTTTAGAATTTCAGTGCTAATATAAATGAGTATTAAAGTGAGGCTTTCTGAGAAGCATCATAAAGGAGAGGATGATATACCACAGTGTTTTTCAAAGCATGTACCAATTAATAAAAGCCAGTGTATATCAGTACTCCGTAGTATAGAAACATGGAAGCATGACGACAGAAGAAGACCAAGTGGTTCATCCAGTCTGTCCCTTTTTTTCTTTTTTAATTTGTTTTTCTTTTTTTTTTTTTTTTTTTACTATATTACCTTTTTTGTGATAGTATAGATCTGTATTTGTCCCAGGCATGTTTAAATTCACTTACTATTGACTTATTATCCCTGCTGAAAGTCTATTCCAATTATCGACTATTCTTTTAATATAGTAATATTTTCTAAAGTTAGTTTGAAACTTTTCTGCTAGTTTGAGGTCCTGTTGCTGTGTTCCTGATCTTTAGCTTTGAATTGAAAATATAGCCTTTCTGAACCTTAGTATTGTAGGAATCATTTTGTATATACAGTATCAGCATCTAGTTGTGTATAAATATTCAAACCCTTATATGTTTATGTCCCTGTTTACACCTGTGTGGTTTATCGTGCTTTGGCCATTGCATGACAATGCATAATGAGAAGTCCCAACATTGTCTATGGGGCCCTTTCACACCTATGCCACATTCTTCCATAAAGGCGGTTATTTTGGTGCATTTTTGGCCACGTAGACTTCAATGAAAGCACACGAGAAGAACATGACAGAACCCATCAAACACATACAAGAAATACATGAAAATGCAGGTGCACAAATGTGAAGCCTTGATAACTAAAGTACTTTTCCTCTCAGAGACATCTGGGTGGTTAAATATGCAAGCATGATCCAATCTTTCTATAAAGAGACATGGTTAGATCAAGCAGCAATACTCACAAAATGAACCTTTGGGGTACACATACCGCTAGTTGGAAATCTGTGACATTCCGTACACCAAAAAAGAATAATTACATGATTTCCACAAGTTTTTCAAACTGCATGTTGTTCATTTGGAATACAATTTTACATTTGCCATATAACTAAAAGTACAGATCTCTGTTGGTACTACTACACAGCAAAAAGGGCACTCTCCATGTGTTATAACCTACCCTATGCAGGTATGGCAGGCTTGTTTGCTGGTGTCCCAGCGTGTTGTGATTTCCACACAACACTTTCAACTTTCCTGAAGTGTGTAGTCTGTCCATCTCCTTCTGCTCGTAATTTCTGTTACTAAATATCCCCTTCTTTGTGCCATCCCACAGAGGAAGTGCAACGTGATGGTGATCATAGTGGGCCATGTCTTTTTGGCAATCAGGAATCGAATCAAATAAATGAGTGAGATAAACATAGCTAGACAGAAGAACCAGAAGCTGTACCTTGTATGCCAATTTTTAGTAGCACACCTCCTATACAGATTTTGTGTTTTTAGCAGTTACTATCAAAGTTATTAAATATTGGTGGGTAAATGGAAAAAGCACCTGCACACCACAGTGAGAAAGCTTAGTAAAGAATCCAGCAGCTAGGGAGCACCAAAACACAGAGCTAGAAATACTAAAATATTATGTATGTAAATCATATTCAGATATGCAAATGAGTATGCTTTACATCTCTCTCATATTCTTACTCTCTCACTCCCTGCTAGTTATTAGTAGGTCAGTGAGGATTAAACAATGAATCATCATTACTGAAGAATGATTTGGCTTTAAATTCCCAAAGTTTAGATGGACAAGCTTTGGGCACATTGCTGCACTTAACACTGAATTTACTGAAGGGCGTGTAAATAGTCAACAGACTGCGTACTTCTGGGCTATTCAAGGGATTATTATAATGTAATGCTATAGTTGTGTATGTCCAATTGGAAGTGGATCGTGATTGTAAAACAAATAAGTCATGTGTACAGCTTGTTATCCTAGTCTTAGACAGATGCATTAAATGTGAGTTAATTGTGTTAAATGTTTCGGAAGGAGGCCGTTCCCCGATTTAATAAAAAGGGGGGGACACTTGTCTTGTGTGTATATCAAATGCGTGACAAGGGCGGGAAGCATGCAACTGTTTCTGGGGGAATCAAGAAACGTAGATACGTGGCATTCCTGACTTTTTGATGGGGTGTGAAGTATGTGCCCCTGGTGAATCACAGCAAGGTATGTGTCCTTGATGAATCTCTACGATGGAAACCGCAAGAGATCTATGTCTAATAAATGTGTAGGAGGAGAAGATTGAGGTCTGCGTGTCCCTTGTGTGCCCGATAGATGTGCACACATATGATATACACCTGGCATTTGAAAGGGTGTGACTCAGACAAAGATGTGATGAGTTTAGGCTGTTCAGGTGCATTTTGGGTCTATGCTCTTGTATCTTCAGAAGGTGGAATGAGAAGTTCGTGTCCATGACTTATCCAGAGTATGGGCCAGGGTCTGGAAATGTGTTTTGTGCTTCATAAAAAATGAAATGCATATGTATTGGATAACACACTCTACATATTTCATCCAAACCTCCAAAGGGGGAACAGCAGACCATTTCACAGATAACCCATTTGCAGCAAAAACAATACAAATCTCCTTGTGGGTCTTTGCTCATTGATTGTTACCAAATCTTCATTGGAGTTGATTAGAGGGAAAAAAAGAGCGAGGGAGGGTAAGTGTAGAAAATTGAGAAAGGGATGAGAAAATTAAGTTGGTAGAGGGAGAGATGAGCGTAATGAAAAAACGAAGAGGAAAGCAGAAGAGGAGAAGTGAGGAGGAAAAGCTGAAGAGGTGGGGGTGAGCGCTGCAGGGAGAGCGGAAAGGAGATGGATAGCTTTGTCCTGCAGATGAACCCGCCCGGCAACACGGAGGAAGTTATGAAGGATTCATCAGTCAACACACGTCCCTGCGCTTCCCTGAGGTGCTGCTCCCCTACCTCCAAATCTCATTTATATCTCAGAGGGCGGAGGGAACAGATACGCTGCTCAGTCTACCCATGGACACCCTTTTGCATTTGGGGCACGCTACCCCCCTTTTTTTCCCCTTAGTATTTAAGCTTTGTTAGATTGTAAGGGTTTAAAGGCCATCAAGCACTAACCCACTAATTCCCTGAGTCAAGGCACTGTTAAGCAGATTTGTGACTAAGACAGTACACAGAACTGAGGCACTGCAATGTTGGGTGTCCTCCCTAAAATCTGCTCAACAGCCCTGGGGTTCAGGACATATGTAAGTGACTTCTTCAAGGCTTCTTACCGCTCTGAATTTTCCCTTTCTTTTCCAAAGCTTAATATAGCGCAAAAAGATTAGTGTGCAGGTGTTTTTTGTGCCATATGTCTGTGGCTGAACTGTATGTGTTAATTAGTGGATAGATGTGTGTTTGCACAGGCAGACTAATAATACCCGGGTATGTGTCTCCCTGTCTCAGACATGCTAGCTAAGCCAGCCTAGCCTTCCTAAATATCACACAGCTCCTGTGCTGCAATTATATATTGGATAGCCGGACGTGTAATGACAAAAAATAGCATTATACATGTTCTTTTTTTATATAGATATTATGCCTTATATTAACCATAGGACAGGTGCCTGGGTTACGTAGACTTTTTGGTCTTATAGTTTCTCATTATAAGCGATATTTGTGAATGGCTAAGACTTGGAACAGGCCTCAGTAATCTTTGTATGTCAATTGTCTATGAAGTTCAGCTCTTCTCTTCACCTTTTCTTTTGCTTCTGTACATGCATTAGTAGCAGTTCTAGTTTGCTGCCATTTCCTTTGATCTGCACAAAACCGGTGACTTTTATATAACTTTATGAGTCGACTTTAATCTTTGTGCCTTGCGATGTAAATAACAATATTTAAAGTGCAAGTCTTGGCCCGCTGTAAATGTAAACTCTAGCCTAAAAAAATAAACACCCCTTGAGTGTAATGCGGGTGAACTTTTGCACTATACACAATAAAATAAGGTTATTACTCTCTATTGACTTCTTTCCCCTGCATTTCCTAAGCAACATTTTCTGCTTTCATTGTCCCTGAATTATTTTGCCCCTTGGTTTGTGTGTTTTTATTCCACAGTACGCGTTTTCCTTCTGACGTTACTATTTTGTGGCCACTTTGTACTGTAATTGAATTTCCTCTGCTTGTGTTCTCAGCTCCCCAGAGTCTTGGGGTACAGAATCTCGTTTCCCCCCCTTGCCCTGCTTCCTATCCTGACATCAGTGCCCATGTATCTGCCCAGTGGAGAGGAATGGGTCTCTGCATTGAGGCCATGACTGAACTCTTGAACCGACAGAAGATAAGTGAGTGGTACAGGGACCCATCGCTCCTGCTTCTCTCTTCTGCTCATTTGTCTCTCACTTTGCCCCTGGAGGGGATTATTTCAGCTGAAAAGATGGGAGGGGAAGCAGGGAACAAGTGTAAAGCTGCTGTGAACATCAGTTGGCAAATCTTACTGGAATGGGTTAATCGGTCACATGCATCCCAGCAGCTAGTGGGTTAATTAGTCTTCTTCCTCGGATTCATTAAACAGAGCCCTGCGGCATCCAGTCTACCTCCTGTTTTCTCTGTACAGTGTTAAATGTTTCTCTTTTTATAATATTGGTGATTTTTAACCTTTAAATTGGCACCTGTGACGGTTAGAGCTCTGCACAGTAATACAATTTGAGTATCCGATAGGATAAAGGTCCCTTTCTCATTGCTGCAGCTGTTGACATCTCTCTGTCCAAAGTCTTTGTTTTACCATCTATCCTTAAAAGACAAAAAAAATGTCCAATTTCTTGGTTCTGAACTGGCAAAAAAAAAAATTAAACTGAATAATTTCATCCCAAGATGTTCCTGCTTCCTATTACTGAAAAATGTCAAATAATGTTAAATATCCACACTTTACAATGTCAGGTGCATCTATCTCTTTCCCATTCATTAGGTAGGGTAAATCATTTATAATTACTATAGATGGTCTAATATTGATTAAAATTTATTAACACATAGTATAGATAACGCTGTGCAATCTACTCTTATCAGATTAACTTATTAACAATATTATTAACTCAGCCGCTGTCATTAACCTCATAGCCACATAAGAGGAACAAAGATGCCAAAACTTTTAGGATGTATATATAGTACACACACTAGCAAAACATAAGGGCAGATGCCATTCATAAAGAATACTGTACCAGGTTAGAAGTGCCTAATTATACATTGTTTTTTTTTGTGACGCATTTCAGACAAAATCGGTAGCAAGGCTGTGCATTAGGTACGTGAAATAAGACACAGGAAGGACCATGAAGTTTAACCCATCATAGATAAAATAGTTCAAGTACTGATTTTCTATATCACTTACTTTACTCACTTTTGAGTCTCATGATGAATAATCTCACAATAGGTCCTGCTGTCACTTCTCTAACTGGTAGTCATTTGGTGACAATGACTTCCAGGTCATAGACCTGTTTGCTGGACACAGAACAAAGGCTTCTCTAGCAGCTATCAATTGCAGGACAGCTCCTCTTTGGCTATATCTCAGCAGTGTCTAGTGGACAGTGTTACATGAAATTGGAGAACAAATATGATATATGGTGACCATTTCACTTAAAAGGTCATTAGTGGATCTTTATAACATGTTTTAGAGATCACTTCTCCATTGTTCAAACTGATAAAAGATTTTGTTATGCCCCTGCCATGGGTATAATGGCACTATAAGGAGTTATTTTATCACAAAACAGACAGGAAAGAAAAACTTTTCATATAATTCCAACACCTTGTTGGAAAGAGTTATCTGAAAATCTTTTAATGACACATTTATAATAAATTTGTGCTATTAAGTCAACGTTATCAGGTCAGTTTATTTGTTAGAGTTGCGATTGACCTCTTAGGTGCTTAGGCGTTACAGGTCAGACGTGGGTGTCTCTTACCACTGAATGTTGAGTTTACACTTTCTAACAGGTGTATGGGAAATTGGTATTTAGACATGCATCAAGGCAAACTTCATGTAATCTAAATATTTGGCTCCCCGTGTCATATTGTGACAGTTTTCTCTATTCTCTTTATTGTTAGCATTAGCTTTTGATTTAGACAAATGTTCTGTTTAGTTGTCTTTACCAGGGTCTCTTAACTCTGGTCCCCAAGTACCCCTAACAAGTCATGTTTTGAGGATTTCCATCTGTGAGAACAGATAGGATAATTTCTGACCCAGTCAAACAGATTACTCCACCTGTGTATGATTAAAGATATCCTCCAAATCTGACCTGTTAGTGGTTTGTTAGCTCGAAGCTCAGAAACCGCCCAATACTTTTTCCATAACCATCAAGAAAGACTTTTTTGCAACCTCTAGCCTTCAGATTTTCAATATATCTAGCTTATGGTGTAATGCTGTCATTCCGTTGTAACTATTATTTGTTTTTTCCCTAGGATTAAATAAGGTAGTATATTACTTTTATAGTTAGATATAAAAACCATAGGAATACATATATTGTACAGTTTTATGCTACATCCCAACACCAAAACACCCATCCTCTTCTGTCATACATATTTTAATGCCTTTTTTTGTGCGAATAAGGCTTTTAGGTAATCTCAAACATTTTGTTTTCTTAAGATCTGCTCTTATTAAATTTAGTTTGGTTTTATAGATTGGTAGAACATACTTTCTGAGTATTTTACAGCTTTTGTTAAAACATTATATCATCTGAATTTCGCTAAGAGAAATTTTGCTTGGTATAAAGATTCCAAAATCAAATTTCATGGTATAACATATAGTTTAAAAGCAGGATACCGCAAACATATATAAGTGATTTTTTAAAGGATAGGTATAAATTTTGAACAGCGCATATAGTTTTCATTTCACCGTCTTAAATTGGTAAATTATTTTTAGCTTAAGGACTTGTAAAGCAGGTCAGTCATTGGTCATATATGGACACACTAACTATTCAAATAATAATAGCACCCTGATAACATTGCAGGGGTGAAGCAACTTCCTATGGGGTGGTTGTTAAAGATAAAATACTTTAAATTTGTGTGTGAAACACAGTTTTAGTACGATAACAATCCAGCTATTAGAATATTCGGCGTAAGTGTAACAGGACATTCTAAACTGAAATTTTCTCATATTTTAGGATTTGTATAGCAGTTTTGCTTTACAAACTTTATTTTTATTTTAATTTGCTTAAATTAATTTATTTTTACATATGAAATTTTTAGTTATTCCAGTGGCTGCTTGTACATAAACAGTTGCTGGCTGAAAATTAAAATCTTGTGCTGCTTTGATCCAGACACCAGCCCAATTAGGGTTGTGAGGAGATTTGCCACTTACAAGCTGTCAAGCTCCCAGTGAGATTTTGCACTTCTTGACCTGTAGAATTTAAACCCCATTGAAGTTGGTGTATGAACCATGTCAGGAAGGAGAGTTCAACTACACAGATACTGCAACTGAATTTCTTAAATTCTGAGACTCCAGCTGCAGATAAACCAAATCAACCTTAGGCAGACTTTGTGCTATATTGTGTTCTTAACAAAGTAGTTGCAATTACTCTTGATTTGTTATTTTCCTATTAAAACTGTCCAGGCATTCCCTGCAAGTCTGTACAGATTAAAACATTCACTGTTCCTGTGTCTCCCTTCTGTTGTAGTCAGTACAAGATGATATTAACACAATGGATTTCGTGTATTAAATATTAAATTAGTCTTTAGATCAAATTAGTCCTATGTGAAAGGTACTAAATAACAGGAATGTTTTTGTATTGCCTTTGAAAAAAAAAATTCTCTGCAGTAGGTGTAAGACTTCTTTAATGGTCCAAAGACAGCAGAATGCTGTACCGCGCTAGCCATCGATGAACGCAGTTCATGAACTGTAGTTTAGAAAAGACCGTTTGTAGACTAATATAGATGTTAAATGCAAGCTTGTGGGGGTTCCTTCATCTGCCACTATACCAAATCTAACGAGTTTACCAATGAATGCTACCAGTTTAACTCCCAATTTTTCTGCTCAAAAGATGATACGGACACATTTCAAGACACTTACTGATAACCCAATATTCCTTCTTAGTACCTGGTGGATGTTGCGATGCCAATGAAAACTGAAAAAATGGAAACTAATTTGCAAAGGACAAGAGCCGTTCCCTTTATTCACATTTAGTTGATGTCACCTAAATAAAAGAAAGCGTTTGTTTTTAGGTGACAATTTATTCAACCCTTTCATTAAAATCAACCAATAATTACTCTTTGATCAAACCTTCTTCTTAAAGCTCTGACTTGTGCACAGTATCACTTCATTAACCCCCATCCAGCCAGAGACCTGCGCTGCAAAGAACTGGTAACTGGCCGTGCACGTGTCATGTCTCCGCACATCTCTCATGGATCCTCCCTCCGATGCTGGCCTCTGAACTCAGGCCTGGGTTCACGGGAAGGTCACAAAGAATGATCGAGACCTAATAGACAAGAGATGGAAGAGTTCACAATAGCCTAAGTGGAAAACAAGCAGACAGATAGAGGAGAGAGACAAATATATAAGGCTACTGGGTGAATGAGATATTGAGCAAACAAATAAACCAAGATGCTTATAGCGTTATTGTTGCAAATAGTACGTATCAGCGGCTGATTTATTTTTTAAATGGCCAATCAAGTAAACGGTCGTTAACGATAAACTTTGGCTATTACCATGTAGGTAATATCTTACATAATGTGGTAACAAGCAAATATGGTCTGTCAAGTAGCAGCCAACAAGTAAAATGAGAGATTATATTCCTTTAGAATGGCATTGATTTCCACATGGAAGTTTTAAAGCTTTAAGTTTTAAACATCTCGAACAACAATGCATGTGGAATGACCGCCATACCGCTTTTTTCCGTCTTGGACAAGATAACATATTCTCATAATGGAGATGAACCTTAAAACATGTCCATACTATTTTACTGATTCAATTACAAAGTCAGCTGTCATTTCAACAAAACAGCAATCCTAATATTGTGTACCTATTATCTGTTATGAAATCAGTCTGTGAACTGAAAGCTCTTTTAAAATGAATGCAAGTACTTTTTTGTTGCAAAAAAAAAAAAAAATCGCTAGCTGTTTTAAAGCAAATCATTTAATTGTGTAACATTTAATTGTGTATTGATATAAAATAAGTTCCATTCCACTATTGGTTTTCTTTAGATATTGCTTGTGTGTTACACGTCTTATTATTTATATTCATCATAACAAAACACGTCAAATGACCTATGTATGTTAATATATGTATATATATTTTTAAATATATATATATATATATATATATATATATATATATATACACACATATTAAGTACATTGCCATCTTTCAATGTTATACCCAGTTCTTTCAAATGAACACAGCAGAAGCCAAATTCCTAAATGGTTAATGTATGTTTTTTAGCTGAAACACTTCCCTCTACTGGCCATCGCAGAAATGGCATTGTTGTAATCTGCAGTGACATGTCATCTGCAGGACACAGTTTGCGGTTTCTGGCCTTTGTATTCATAATATGCTTCTTATAATCACTTTAATAACTGTTTATGGATTAAGTGTTGTCCTTTTTTAGCGATGCAGTTTAAATACAAATCTGAAGATGACATTAATCTGAAGGAACAAGTTACCCTTTGGCTGCCATGACATGATGGGACTAGTAGTTCCCCGACTGCACAATAAGCACTGGCTTTCCAGTCATGACTTTTAAAGGAATAATTTGAAGCAATTACTCATTCCTATCTATATACTTATATCTGCACCATTTATACAGATTAAGGGTAAATATTGAGCATGATTTATTTGATTGTGGGATAACCTTTATTTTAATCATTATCTACCTAATATGATGTAGTATGGTATAACTATGTTAAAGTCCATTAACATCACTTTTGATATGTTACATATTGCTAACATGGGCTGTACAGCTAGCTATACATGTGGTCTATCTTCTTTTTCTTTCTTTTTTTCCCTATTTGTATATTATAAGACAATTGAGGCTGTGAAGTCATTGAGGAAAGGTACCCTGCAATGTCATTCAGTTGGATAGGGCACTAAAAGTGATTTTTGCAGCTATGTGCAGGAAATCTCCACCCTATCCACCACCCTTTTTTTAAACTTTTTTTAAATACCTTAAATTCTGCCCAGGCATTTTTTGGTAAGTCTTTATATGCTAGTAATAGCTCTTTTATATAAGCCAGCTTGCATTTTAGGTTTATTGGTCCTATAAGCAACATCTTCTGCATATCCACATAATAAAAACATGTAAAAATGCCACTTTGGAGACATTTCAGTAATGTAAAGTGCAATGGTTTGGGTAACTAGAACATACTACAGCCAGTCTGCGGAGGAATTTGGGTGCAGCAGTAATTGTTTGTGCTAATTCTGATAGTGTAGAACTGGAAGTACTAGTATGCCGTATGGCCTCTAAGGACGCATATAGAAAATGTGAAAATTGTTCATCATTTTTAAAATGGTTGATATTCCTCTTAATCTTGTGTTTGATTCAGTAAAGAGGTTGAAATTAAAAATACCATGCTTTTAAAGGTGGGTTTTTATCAGTTTAAAGAGACATTAATTTTGTCTTTCCTTTGTATATACAAAAAAAACCCCACATCATTTGCATCACAAAATCTGCTTTTTCCAGCTGTTTGTGTCTTTTATTTTTAATTATTTCCTATTTCTCCAGTTTTCTGCAATTTAAAATGTTTTGTCATGGCCCAGAAAAACTTAAATGAGAGGTTAATTTTTCAGTAGTCATGCAGACAAAAGTATCATAAAAAGGCTACTATCACAACGGAATACTGACTACACTTGACAGTTTGGGTTGTTTGTCAAACAAAAGCTCTGAACATTGAAAGACGCCTTAAATGGTCAACACACATAAACTGTTTTGTATATACGGCAGTCTATAAGAACGCTGCTAACTGTATGCACAGTGTCCGAAAAGCCCTTTTTTTTTTTCATTAAACATTAAGGCCTTGAATCACACAAACATAATTTAAAACAGTTGACTTTTGATAACATTTTGGAACATCTGAGTTATCTGTATTGGTCATAAGCACCACAAACGCTGCCCGATAGTCAACAAATTGTATAGTATTGTTTTGATTACGATAAACATTCTGTGCCTATATGATTAACTTCTAGAGTGGTGATTTTTTATACTTTGTTTTATGTGATTGCGTTTAGTGCCTTCAGAAGCATATTGCTTTATGGGGACATATGCTGCTTTGCCAAAGAGCCGAATAGCCAGGTCTTCTGACTTTTACCTACCCATGTTTGGCTAAAATGGATTTTATTGTGTTTCATCTTCCCATGTTTGGCTAGTTTGGATACCACCGGCTAACATCTTTATGGCCATTTTGTATGTGTGGATAATATCGCAAACACGTTTAAATAACTTTCTGATTTTTGATGGTTGCCTTTTTTAAAGGATAGCAGTTTACCAGCCTAATTTATTTTAATTCATTTTTATTTGTTGCCTGGGGTTGTGTTTTAAAGTACCAATTATTTCCTGATTATTTCTTGATTTGGAAAATTTTGCCCAATCGGGCATCAATTTCAAATCGTGTGGAGGTACTTTTATAGGAAAGCAAACACCACCTTTCCCTTAATCTTGTGGGGTAGTTGATCGGCTGGGTTGGACTTCCCTGGTTCACATCTCTTACCCTGAGCTAGGACTATTGCTGGGGGGTGTCTGCTCAGAAATTTATGCTTGAACATTTAAACAACGACTACTCATATAAAGTCTATGGTCAGTTTTAATGCCGGAACCTGTTATTGCTGATCATTAACAATTCTGTGACATCTACCTGGCTTAATAGCAATTATTGGATTTTCAGCTATATGATTTTTGGACCTCTCTTAACTTAAGGCTTTAAAATAAAACCAATAGTAAATGTTGGTACTCTGGATCTGGTCTGGTATGCTACAATTACAGCAAATACAGCAAAACACCCAAATTCCCATATCTGACAAAACTAGATCTTACTCATAGCTGCTTGGTCATATAGCCATCACTAAATATTAATCTGGTCTGAGTGTTGTTTGAGTGCTTTTATTTTCTATAATAATTGCATGCTGTTTTTATCCAGACTGGTCCAGTGTCATAGTAATGCTGATCAGCTGTAGCTAAGAAATGAGAGGTATTCCTGCACCTGTGGGGGACATAGGCAAATGGGTTGAAGATGAATTGTCTTTATTTCCTTCCTGAATAAAAATGACCATAGACACTAGAATATAACTTTTTTGATTATTATTATATGTTTGTTAACTTTCCAATATACAAAATATAAATACACAAGTATCCCAATACTTATACCCTCATATACCTCCATGCTCTTCTTTCTTCTATATTCTTATAACTGTCTATCTCTTCCCTTAGAAGACTAACTGATGATCTGTTCAGTTGAAACAGGTTTGGGTGGCTGTTGGGAGGATGTTCAACAAGAAATTTATTTTTGGATTTTGACATTTGTGAACATTTATTGTATTGAAGCTTACTACATGATTTCTGCATTAGTTTTCTTATTTTCTCTTTTATTTTGGTGATCTAGCTAATAAGTCTGTTGTTTTTCAACAGAACAAACTCTCCTGCAAATCTATCAGTTAGAGGGTTAAGACAAACCATTTACCACTGACGGGTGCTTAAAGTGATCAGCTTTTATTTAGTCATGTAAAACCTTTATCCCAAAAGGGAAAAAAATGCTGCTGTAACTGCTTATGTAACTGCAGTGTGAGCTGGAGTTTGGCTAGAGAAAATAAATGTGCTAGTCAGTCTAACACTCCCCTTCCCCCAGAAGATTGCTGCTTTCTAAAGGTGCCCCTGTGCTCTTTCATCCAGAGTGGTGGCACTCTAATAGAGATAGTGTATTACTGGCCAGATCACCAGTGGAACCCAGAGGGAAAAAAGCCTAATAAAAGAAAAGAAATGCAGCCGCCACATCTAATGATTGGTAAGCTGCGATCTATTACAGTTTTGGGTTTAAGGTTCAAGGTCTTGACTTTAGGGTCACCACAAAAGACGCACAAGAGGAAAACAGGGTTAACCTCTACATATGGAATGGAGCCACCACTATAAGAGCTGTAGTCATCCATGAGAGCTTGTTCTAGCTGTTGCAGTAGATTGCGTCACAAAGGGCTGTATGTGTTTCCAAATGCAAAAATAAAATATATAAATGGCTAAAAATATTAATTAAACAGTTTTGAAGAATGTTAATGCAGGGAGTTACCTGCCTGCTTCTTTTGGGGCAATTGGACTGTTATTGTTATACAGGATTTATATAGTGCCAACAGTTTGCCCAGCGCTTTACAACATGAGGGCAGACAGTACAGTTACAATACAATTTAATACAGGAGAGATCAGAGAGCCCTGCTCTACACTTTATATTGTTTTTTGCCTTTATATGCATCAGCTGAAGTCTTATGAGTCAAAAGGCTTTTTTTTTAACTTGATGGACATTTATGTTTTTCAGCCCAGTGTAATACATTACTATGCAATTGGAGGACAAAAATCTAAAGAATTTATATTCATGTGTGTCATGTGACATGATCTTTTTATTTATTACAAGTACTTATATAACGTTGATAATTTATGTAGCGCTTTACATATATACAATACATTCACATCAGTCCCTGCCCTCAAAAAGCTTACAATTTAAGGTCCCTAATTCACATTCATGCATACACATACTAGGGCTAATTTAAACAGGAGCCAATTTACCTACCAGCATGTCTTTTGGAGTGTCGGAGCAAACCGGAGTACCCGGAGGGTTGGGATTCAAACTGATGAACCTAATGCTGCCAAGTGGAAGTGCTAACCACTTAGCCACTGTGCTGCACATCTTAGATAATTATATGAAAAATAACAGTCTACACTCTCCAAACGTTTTGTACAAATCTTTTTTAGCACATCTTGCAGGATAAAAAAATAGTAACACTAACTTTAGGTTAAAGTGTCTTTCCATTGTGGACTAATGTCTGGTTGTCATCTTATGTCTACAGCTAGCATCAAGGTTCATGTTCATGAATACCAACTGCTCATATTTATAAATGTCAGTAAACTACCCTTCTCATATCATTGACTCTAAAATTATTTCTCTATGTGTGATCAACGTTTCTTTTAAAAGTATATTAGTAGATAGTAAGTAAATGGAGATCCTGCCAGTTTCCTCTACTTCCTTATTGAGTGGTAACACTATTCTAGACAAACCTCCATTGTTTGAATTGCCACTCTATCTGCACATGTTCCAGTTTTCCCAGGGGAGGAAGCCGTTCCTCTTTTCTGCCCAACTGGATTTCCAATGTGACACCTTTGAATGGCTTGTGGCTGTCTCTAGCAGTGGCACCTCCAGGGAACCTCGCTGACAGATACAAAGCCAGCCGACCCTGAGCAAAAGAAGGGAACATCCTGCTGAAATGTCTACAAGACACATCACATGTTGCAACTAAGCTCCGCCAGTGAGGTGTGGAGGGTAATGGGGAGGATTAGGTGGACGCAATATAAAAGAGCCAAAAAATAGTTTTTGGCATTATTGAAATAATGCAATCTATGGACACAGTGACAGCACAGTCACATATCAAAATCTGACATGTGGGCAGGAGCAGGTGCATGGATTTGAGCGCACAGTGTCTGTGCAGCCGCTATGTCTGCATGCACTTCTGTGGGCTGCCTGTGAGCAGCTCCAATGTGAATTCACACACAGCAGACAGCGGTTCAAATTAAAGAAGGTCCAATCGTTCATCTGAATGAACCCTTAAAAGGAGCCCAACTTAGTAAAAGACAAACAAGTGAAGCTGTGTTAAAACCTGTTATTGATTTTGGTGGAATAGGGTAGCAAACACTTCACTAAGCACTTGTATGTACTTAGTAGGGGTGACCAAATCTGCCTGGGTTCAGTTTGCAAACAGTTTTGCAAACCTTGCTCAAAGTTAGCAGCGACTATCATTAAAGTCTATGAGAGGCAAATCTTGTTATTCAATCCTGGCCATTTGTAGGACTAATAAACACACTAATATACAACAAAAGGCATGGTAAGCTAATTGCAGAACTTTGCCACAATCCAAGGTAGTGGCAAGCCTGCAACCACTGATCCATTTAGGTCAACATGTTGCCCTCCCCACTGGTTTTGGGAAGTACTAAGCAGGCATGTGAAATGTGTGCCAGGCATCCTCTTGATGCTCATTTATACAAGGACTAACATATCTGGTATTTCAGAGAATGGCCTCATATTACTATCAAATAAAAGACTCCATTGTGCAGAGTTCAAAGGAACAATGGGTTATCATAAACTAAGAGAAAAATAATGAGCAAAAAGCAAGGGGGTTTAAGTAATGGCAGAAGATTGGAAGGATGTGTGAAAGCTGACAGCCAGCAGTGAGCAGTGCATTAAGGTCGTAGGTGTCTAGGTGGAAGTGATACAGTTTGTGAGCACAAGATTGAAAAGGAGCAGTGAACACAAGCAGAGAGTGAGAAGAAGAGAGATGCCTGTATAAGAGCCTCATTCCTCATGCTGTTTCTGCTCTGCCGGTCAGACAAAAGATGTATTAAATGTCCTCATTAGCAGCATATCGAGTGCTGAAGTGGATACAAGTGCTGCTCCATCAGAGAGCCGTCGGCAAGCGTAGAGGGTGCCCAGGGAAAATATGCATGCAAAGACAGAATGAAGCCTAGACTTACAGTCAAAAGTGCCAACAATAGCTTATGATTAGGATGATGATACAGAGCTATTGTTGTGTGCTTCATGTTCTGCTTTGCCTAATTTGTAATTTTGCTAGGTAAAAATGTCATTATAGAACACAAACCTCATCTGCATTATTGTTGAATTTGTTTGGCTATTCTATTTTTCACTGTATGCAACCTGTTTGTCTGTCCATTCATTATAGGTATTTATGTAGCACCAACTATTTTTGCAAAACTAAAAAACAGTACCGCCTTAATATTCCAGAACATAAGTCCTGTGGCTGGTATAACTGTATACTGGTGTTGGTGAGAATATAATGCTCATCAGACAAAAAAATGGTGCCCGGCTGCACACAGGATCAGCAGACTGTAAAGCTAAAATAGCAAAAGATGATGAGAATTGGCTTCAGCTCAGTTTTTCACCCATAGAATCCTCCCCATGCATTTTACCCACCCTACATGGGTGCAACATATTGGGGGGGGGGGTCTTCAATGGGTGGACAACCAAGATGAAGCCATGAAGCCACTTCTCATCATCTTTTACTATTTTAGCTTTACGGTATGCTGATCCTGTTTGTGGCCAGGAGCCATTTTCTTGTAGTCTAAACAATTTATGGAGCCACATCAGTCCCTGCACTTGAGGAGCTTGCAGTCTAAGGTCCCTAACTCACATTCATACATATGTATACTAGGGTCATTTTGGACAGGGTTCAATTAACCCACCAGCATGTCTTTGGAGTGTGAGAGGAAACCTGTGCACCCAAAGGAAACTAATACAAGGAGGACATGCAGGCTCCATGCAGGCTTTTGAATTTTGAACCAACGACCCTAGTGCTTCTAGGTGGAAGTGCTAACCACTTAGCCGCTGTGCTGCCCCTACTGTTTCACACACCCGCTTCCTTCACTATCTGTAAATTTGTCTATCTTACAGCTGTCTCAACAACGCTCCCTCTTTTAGCTCTGATTTCTGGTTTATATATATATATAAAATATGTTTTCTGCTGTCCTTTACCTCACTACAGAACACAGTAGTGAAACAGAGGCCAGCAGGTGGAACCACAGTGCACGGCACATGGTGACGGCATCTGACACACCTGCCAGTGTGTCAGATGTGAAAAATCTGCCAGGGCTTTGCTATGCAAGAGAGTGAATATTTGAGAAACAGATGGCATCACAGGTAAGTAAAATTTGCTTCTGTTGCAAAAAATGTTTTATTCCGCGATAGTTGCTTGAAAGCCCAACTCCATGAAAATAAATTAATTCACCCTTTTAGTGGAGTGCAACCCCCCCATACACTACAAGAGTGGATTTTTTTTTCATTTTATGCAGTTTTAAATTTTAAAGACTTACCCTGCAAGCCTTGTTATATCTAGGGATTAGATTGCAAAACAGGCTGTATCACTTACCTGCCTCTCCACTCCACCTGCCTCCAGTACTCTCCTCCTCCGCCCAGAGTTCTGGTCTGTGAGTGGGGGCCTTGCCTCATCTTGTACAGTATAGGAATATTAACCTTCCCAGATAGCAAGGATAACTTGCCACATATTTGTGGCAGCGTTGAATTGTAAGTCTTGTTAACTTGCTGCACATTTTCACTGGAAATTTGTACACTTGCAGAGCACTTGAAGCACAAGGTCTAGTTGACACTTTTCCAATTTAGCAAATTTGTGTGGCAAGTCTCTAGCAAGAGCAGAGTTGCAGTAGTGAGTCTACTGCAAGAGTTCTGCAGGTCTACAGAAAGTCTACAGCATGAAAATTCAGACACAGTGACCCCTGTGGTGGGAGGACTATTGCACAACATAACTGAACCAGAACTTTCAGCAGACATGCAGAATGTTTGCAAAGAAATGTAATCTGGAGTCATGCAATGCGGACTTGCTGCGATTGTGCAACAAACTTGTGAAGCCTGGCAAGTCTAGCAATAGCTTAGCAAGTCATTTTCAAACTTGCAGCACAATTGCTTGCTATCTGGGTTGTACTGAGCGCTTAGGAGGCTAGAGTGCAACCAGAGTCAGTCACAGCTTACAGAGGACCTGGGGAGGGTCACAGTGCTGGAAGGAGGAGTAAAGTAGACTAAACAAGGAATTAACCCTTTCAGTGCATGGGGTCTGCACTGCAAAGGTGGATTTTTTAATGTTTATAGACTTGGGCTTTTAAAGATCTCCTAGTCTTTCTGGGCAGCATTTGCCTGCAGTATGTTGTGTCTTTTTCTCCTTTCAACAAGGCCATAACAAAATTTTCACTCTCGTTCAACCTCTTTATTCTTTATTATGGTGACTCCATTGGGCAGCATGACTTGGCTTTGTAATGGCTAGGGCAGTTAGACAATGTTGGGATTATGTTGGAGAAGTCTCTCTGCTAGACGCTCAGGGAAGTCCAAAATGTAAATTAAAGCTGAACTCCACTATTATCTAAATGCAAGAGTCATGTGTATTCTTACTTGAATCTTGGTGCACTTAGTCTTTCTTTCGAAACTGTGTAGTAATCCAGTGTGAAACGATGCCGTTGTTTAGGAGCTTCCTGTAATAAAGACTGGTCACTGCTGCTCTCTCTACTTGTACAGGCTCACTGTATCTGCCCCCTCCTGTACTTACCTGCACGTAACCTGCATTAGGTGAACCTGTTGGCCCCTCTCACAGCTCTGCTCTCTGCATAGGCCATGTGCAACACAGCGAGGATGTCACCATTGTGATATAATGTAATAACTGGATTTGCAAAGGCATATGTTGCAAAAAAATTGAATTAATATCCCTTTCTGGCCATTGAGGAATATATTTAGATGAAAGTTTTTTTGTGCCCAGAAATCAGCTTTAACTTGTCAACAACAATGCAACATTGGAACTACTTGTGTGTGGAATGTCATTTAAGTGAATTTCAGTGTCACTTTTTATTAATGCTGTGTTCGTGAAAATTTGCATGGATTGGGCAACAATATGATGATGGTTTATCATCCTTTATGAAATTATGGAGCTTTAACAGAAGTTTTATATCAATGTATCTCTTGCCTAAGAGGTGTCCTCCTTTTGGATCTCTTAAAGCCAGGCTGTATGTCTAAACAGTTAGTGTTAATTGTGTAGAGTAATAGCGGCATGCTCCAGCAGAGGGCTTCAAACATTCTCTACCCGCAAGGTCCATTAAGATATAACAAGTAGCAATAAGCCATTTGATGCTGCAGGCAGGTAACTCACTGAGTTCCCATGTGTACTAAGCCACAAAGCTTTATACAATTATATTGCACCGAATCCCAATGAGTACTTTATGATTGGTGTGAATACGCACTTCTTTCTACCACTTGTATAAGGCAAGCACCCCCCTTCTAGAGGGGTACCTGGTTTCATAAATGCAAATAAGAAAATACTAAACAGAATCACTTGATCTACAATTATTTTCCTTTCTCTGTAGATGCGTCATCACAATATGGTATGCCAAGAGCCTGCAAATGTATTTCCTTACCAGAGAATCTCACCATTATTGTGATGGAAATGTTTTAATTGCTCTCCTTTCATTCTATTACAACACTTGAGTTTTTGCGTATTTGGCAGATTTAACTTTCCTGTGGTGTCACTTGGAATTTCTGTGTGGAAATTCTGAATGCAAGAGTCTTAAACTGGTAGAACCAGAGTGGACAGATAACAGACATAATACTGTATTACAATATAGCCACTGATCATTTTATGCCATCTCAATGTAAAGCTATATATTCTCTTTATAAGCTTATAAGTTACAAGTGTTTCTCTGACATTTCTCTTCAGTACTGTCATAAGACCAGCCTGTGGACTGCTCAAACAGTTTTCAACAAATGTCTATGTTTGAAGAACCATGAGTAAAAACCTTGGGGCAACGATGCAATATTTAAACAGGGGTCACCACACACCTCATTATATTATGTTATGAAGGTTGTTTTGGAATAGGAGCCTCCAGTTTACTAACCTGTATAGGTCCTGAGCTGCATCTGCTACTCTCTGTATCGATAGAACATTAGAATTGTCTTCACAATATTCACTGGCTCTAACTCATCAAGCTGGAATATCATTTAAAGTAGATCTAAACCCAATCATGAAAATCCTACATAGGCTTCACCATAGTAATGCAATTAATGCAAGCTGATCCGACCATGAAGGTCCTTGTTCAGGCACCTCCTGTTATGGATTGATGTCTGTCTCCAAATTGTGGTCCTACATTGTCACATACGCCCCTTGGGGAGTCTACAAGCGAAATACATTAGGCAGCTATGGTCCATCATTGTCACAATCAGAAATCTGGTCCAAGGCAATGATGTGCAGCCGCTGCTTAAGCAAAAACATACAGACAGGAAGAGGCTAAAAGATGCTGGAGAAGATCAGCAGCACAGAGATATAAAAATTGGTAAAAACAGTAATTCAAATTGGCATTTATTTATGCATGGTACTTTAGCGAACTAAATGTCATCCAGTTAAGGTTTACATCTACGTTAGGGTTTGCTAAATGGCATGTAAGGCTGATTTCTGCTGAATTGTCAAAATTCCACCCAAAGGTGGCAATTCAAGCACCACCTGATTCAACAAAAGTCTAATAAAAAATTAACTGAGCCTGATGGAAAATTACCAGCCAAATAGTGATTGCATCCTATCAGATACAGTCACTGTTCAGCAGTGCCAGCTGCTGCCAATGCTGTGGCTGCCTGAATACAGTGGCATACCTCCCAACTTTTTGAGATGGGAACGAGGGACACCTATTAGCAAACGTATGTAGGCATAGGACACCCCCCCATGCCACGCCCTCTAAATTATATATATATAAAAAAAAAGGAGGCACAAGTGCTTTTTTTTACCACTATTATTCCTTTTATACAGGCTTTTGACATTTACAAATACAGCAGTTTAGAAATTGGATGAAAGATTTAGCATTGGGAAACACTTTTGGAAAGATAAATAGTACAATTTATATACAACTATATAGATCAGACCAAAATGAGGGGCAAATGAGGAGGAAAGAGGGACAGAGGGACATTGTTCCCAATCGGGGACAGTTGGGAGCTATGCAGTGGAGATTCCTCCATCAATGCTGTTAGTGTGGATGGGGAAATTGATGGATCTTCTATCTCGCATGTGGGTTGAGTAGCTGACATATAATTTATCTATGGCAGGCTTTAGAGCATGCTAACATTCCATATTATATATTTAGTTAAGAGGCTTCTTTACCATGTCTTTAAGGGTATTTAAGGTATTTTAAATTATATTGCAGCTAGATGAAGCTGGTTTACAGTGTACATACAAAGAGCCACTGACCCCCGGTGGGGGTGAATTTCCAAAACTAGCCCCATTTGCAGAACATTAATGAGGTGCTAAGACTCCTTGTACATCCTTTTAATGGCATAATTTCCCCAAGCTTGATAAAGTACACCATCTTTAATCACAAGGCCCTTGGAACCAAGTTTGTTAATGCAGAAATTGTCACACAGACCAATTTGTGGCTTTCTGCAGTCACCCTGCTGGGCACAAACCAAAATAAAACTTTCTGTAAATTATTTTTATGCTCTCAAATATTTCAGTTCCTTTATGCTCTCAAATATTTCAGTTCTATCTGCAATAACACATTACTGTATTGTATAACAAACACATTTGCTTCTTCATTTTCAAAGAAAGAAAACTATCCCTATAATGAAGGCAGTCCTTACTACACCAAGAAATTTGAGGTTCTTGACATGATAAAGGTTGATACTGGCTGAGCTGGTGTATGTCTAAAAAATGCTCATATAAATCCCAGTACTTACTCCAGTACATAGCTGCTTAAAGGGAATCTGCCACAGTGCTTAAAGCACTGAGTGGTGGAGGTGTAAATGCATGTTTTCTTGTAAGCAGAAAGCTCACTGCATACTCCTGATCAGGGTAGAGTAGCTGAAAGCAGTCAACCTCTCTATGCAGTAAATCAACACGTAGTATGTCAAACACTATGGCACTTTTTTTTTTTTTTAATCAATATCAGGGTGATAATTGCTTTATGCTTCACCACACTTTGACATATCTTGGCATAAGTTTTTTTCTTATCAGAGTTCAAACTAGATCTTTGAAAAGCTGAGAAGTTAAAAAGTATAAAAAAATCTTTGAAGTTGGAAAAAACAAGGCAGAAGAATTAAGTGCAATTACGGTATTTCACATAAAAGAAAATTCCTACTCCAGCTACTGTGTTGATTCAAGCCAAAATTTTTTTTTTTAGCTATGGGGGAGGCTTAGATCCCTTGCTTACTGTCTTTGTCATAATGGTTTCACCAGACAGAATGTGACAGAATATCTCTAAAGTTAGCCATGGATCCAAATTTGGCCAGTTCAGTAGGGATTAGCTGAACTTCAGTTCATCTATGGTCATTGCCGTTCGAGAGCAGTCGATCAAGGCTTGTTGGAAAATTTTGCTTTGATCGGCTAAACCTGCAACCAACTTGTTGCAGCACTGATCAGTGTATTCTGAGGGAGGAGGAGTCCCAGAATTCGACACATCAAGAAGGATTCCCCCATCCATCATAATTGTGTGGAGGGGGAAATCTGTTCAGTTTTTTCCATCAGCCTGCTGGCTGATCAAAAACAAAAAAACTGATATATGTTTGGCCAGCTTAACAGTGATACAGAGACAAACCCCCCCCTACCCCTTTTTTTAGTATAGTAGGGGAAGCTTAGAACCCACGTCAGCTTTTTTTTGCAGTCTGTGTGCCTGTTGCCAATGTTCTCTAAATTCCTAGATAGCAGTAGAGACCCAACAATTGTTCTAATCCTTTTCCACTATTTAAAACTAAAAAATACATCTAGTGGCTGCACTTTAATGCGACAAAGCAAGTAAGTAATAAAAACATATTTGTATCATATAATTACCAATTACAAGGTTCCTAGACACCCTAGGGCTTCTTAGTTCTTATATCACAGGTCCCTATCTGGATTTTAACATCATCAGTGGCGCATCCAACTGACTACTGCTACCAGTTACTGGATTACATTGATTGCATCCTCAGGGGCCGGGTCTAGGAACAGGAAAATCTGCCAGGTAACAACGCACATATCCACTAGTATGTTGGCTAACAAGCAGTAACACATTACTGCTGAATAGATGAAAATGTGACTAGGCAAAAGAGCAGCTGGAGAATGCCAACTGTAAGTGTTATATCCTTCACGACTGACTTGTCAAGGAAAAGGTTCCCTTAGTATAGGCCCTGTTTTAATTAATACATAAATGGATTAAATGATGTTGTTTTATAGCTGCCTGGAGTTAAGCTTTAAATGAACAGTTGCTGTGAACTGCCAGCACTGGAGATCTTAACTAGTGCTAGAGAGTCTGAAAACCACCAGCTGTGCCAAATATACCAACTGTCATATCCAGTAATACATTCAATGCAGCACTGCATATTATGACCTCATTCACAGCTAGTAAAACCCACAGAAATTTGATGTTCAAGGAATTATTTTTTTAAACACAATTTTTTTTCCATGGCCAGAGTATTGCTAGGGGGCTGCAGGTGGTCCGAGGGCAGAATCCATACTGCTACACACTGCAGAGGGAAGACCTTTTGTATTGTATATGGAATTTAGAAAATAACGAATTACACAAGATAAAAAAAAAAAAAACATACTCATAGTACTTGGCTAAAACTTTGAAAATATAGAATGTGTATTTTTGAATTGAAGGGTTAATTTTTTCTTGGATTTGTGGCCCAGCTGCTTTTAAAAGTTCCCAGGTATGTTAATTCATGAAAAACATGCAACGAACTGAAAAAGGAAATGCTGTTTCACTTACAACTTGTAGCCTGCAGACCTAAATCAAACTTAATGAACTGTTACACATTTCTTACAATATTAATTCACTGTTAACTGCATTTTACCGTACTTCTCTCTGTGGGACATATTCCACAAATCTAAATCTGATTGAATGCTTTCCTTTGCAGATCCCCATTGGTGTTTAAGAGTATACTGGTCTTTGTTATGACACTCAGGAAGGCATAGAATATGAAGATTTTGTTTATGCTGTGTAGCTTTATAGTTCTAATCATTAGATTTAGATTTAAAGTCAGTGCAAATACAGGAATCAGGCTTACTGGCTATGTTCAGCACATGAATCCTGTGCCCCCATATTTTCAAAAATACAGTAAATAAACAGATATAAATAGTTTGGGTTACATTTATCCTTATATTTGGTAGATTGCGGTATTATTTCTCTAATGTCATCTGTTTGTGATATGTGAGAGAATAAACAGTTATATGTAAAGGCAAACTACCTAATGATGAAGATCCCTTATGCATAATTATTGATGGTTATCAGAGGCAACAGACAACCAACAAGCAGGGCAAATTCTTAGAGTGACATAAGTCTTCATACAGATGGCCAGGGCAAAACAGCCGGCAGTAGCAGATTCAGGAGGCTGATGGCCAGATCAGACACAGACAAACCAATCCTAATGGCTGGTACACAGGGACCGAATATCTGCTGGTATTGGGCGGTTCAACTGAAACCAGCCGACATTTAGCCAGTGTGTACAGCAGTTTGTCCGACAGAAGCTGGTCTAACATCCGGCTTGTATCGAACGGGCATGCTGGAAAACCAGCGACTGATCAGCGCAGTCCCCCTGTCAGAACACAATAGATCAGCGGGGGAGATCGCCGCATTAACTTCTGGTGTGTACCCAGCATAAGCATAGGTAGATATAACAATGACTGACAATAGCAGAGACAGCAGGCCTATAATCAGGATAAGGATGTCTCTCTCTTCTCTTCACCTGACCCCTTCAATTTCCTCATGCATCACTAATTTACTGATATATCAGCATGTATGTCACACCAATTCCCAAAACAAAATCTTTCTAAAACTGAGCTCATAATATTTCATCCCCCCTGTGCCCTAAACCTTTACCTCAAGATCAATAACAAATTATGCAAGGGTGCTAAGTGTAATCCTGGACTCTGATCTGTCCATTAATTCCCAAATGTAAACACTATCCTAATCTTGCAGCCTTCACCTCCATAACATTTACAAAAGGCACTCCTTCCTAACCAATGACACCACAAAGCTACTATTTCACTCACTCGTCTCGACTATTTCAACTCCCTCTTCATTGGCATACCTCTACAAAGCTTATCCTCCCTTCAGTCTATCATGAATGCTGCTGCCAGACCACCTTACTAAGTTCTTAGTGTCTGCCCCCCTATCTACAATTCCTTTTAATGGCCATCCACAACTGTACTCCGAGCTACATCACCAACCTTGTCTCAAAATATCACCAAAACCATCCTTTCTGCTCCTCCCAAGACCTTCTCTCTTGTCACCTCCTCCAATGTTCACCTCCAGGACCTCTCTAGAGCCTCTCCCATTTTCTGGAACTCCCTACCCCAGTCTCTCTGGCTACACTGTCCACCTTTAGGCAATTCCTGAAAAATAATGTCTTCAGGAAAGCCTCTACCAAAAAACTGAACTTTTACATTCTCCATCAACTCATCCCCACAGAGTTATTACCTTTTGTATGACCTGCCCCTCCCTTATAGATTGTAAGCCCTCACAAACAGGGAGGGCCTTCCTAATCTTTTTGTCTTGAATTGCATTGTAACTATAGTGTCTCCCATTAAATTGTAAATTGCTGTGCAAACTGTTAATGCTATATATATATCCTATATAATAAAAATGTACAGTATAATAATAAGCAAAGACATGCTAAGGACAAGCACAGTCTAAACATTTTGCGGGAGTAATCCAGGGCATATATGAGCAGAAGTTGAATAGACCTTAAGTCCGAGTATGAGCAGACACAAGCTAAATGTCCCACAGTTTCAAAAAGCACTTCTGATTAGGGCAGGTGTGTGCTGCAGAGACAAGCTCTACAGTTCTACATAATGACCAACAGATGAGGAGATGACCTGGCCCCACCTACTTGGTGTTGTCTTGATATTGAGACATTGCTGATCTGAAAAGATACCCCACTGGTAATAGTTTTTCTGTTATTTGGTTCTAACCTGCATGACAGCACTGATCTACCTTCTACCTAACCAAATGCATGTTTGTGTTTGTAGTCAAGAATGCTTTAAGAGGCCATTAGGGTAAAAGAAGCAGGAGGTGAGCTTTTTTTGTGCAGACCGTGTATATTTAAATAGGGCAGCTCCAGAATACAAAGCGAAGGTAGACCATATGTGGGCAAGACTTACAGCAGAACTCCGGGATTTACAAAAAATCCCCCATTAATACTCCCCCCCAACAAAAAAAAAACACTAAACAGTTATCACATTTGTGAAATTTCTTACCATAAAAAAAAAAAATGCATCATCTTTTCTGGCAGGGAGGATCTCTTAGAATAGTGATTTCATCATATCCTCTTCTCTCTCTCTAACTGTAATCAGACTACATTTCCCATGAATCCTTGGGATTGGAGTAAATGTGGGCGGTACACTAGGCTTGTACGTGTAAATGTAAACTCTCCCACTTCAACATAAATCACACCCCTCATTCTGCAGCCAGCAAGCCATACGTAACACATGGTATGATAGGTTACAGCCTTATAAATACAAAGCATTTTAATATAAATGCATATTAATATAATATAAATTTAAATGTATTTAATAAATACATTTGAATTAAATTAATACACTTAATGCATTTAATATAAATGCAAACCAGTGCAGCTTATCAGTGTCCACCAGTGCCGAATGTCAGGGACCACCATGTCAGGGACCACCAGTGCCGAATGTCAGGGACCACCAGTGCAGCATGTCAGGGACCACCAGTGACGCTTGTCAGGGACCACCATGTTAGGGACCACCAGTGCTGCTTGTCAGGGACCACCAGTTAGGGACCACCATGTCAGGGATCACCAGTGCCACCTGTCAGGGACCACCATGTCAGGGACCACCAGTGCCGAATGTCAGGGACCACCATGTCAGGGACCACTAGTGCCGCTTGTCAAGGACCACCATGTCAGGGACCACTAGTGCCGCTTGTCAAGGACCACCATGCCAGGGACCACCAGTGTAAAGCTAGGATTATTATCAGAAATCACTTGTATGATGTCAGGTATTGTATGTGACAACACTGATCGCTGATGCCCCGCCCCTCGCCGTTATTAGTGGGGGGGGGCAGGAGATCAGCGATCTGTGTTCTCATATAACAATACCTGACACAGTGGGAGATCCCCGCTGTGTCATACAAGTAATTACTAATTATAATCCCTGCTCTGCACCGAGATAGCAGGCGGGGGGGGGGGGGGGGCGGTGTGGAGTGGAGGGGCGAATTGCTGGCAGGAGCAGAGGAGGAGGAGGGAGGAGAGAGGAGGAGGACATCTCCTCCATGGGTGGCACAGGGGGGCTGTGAGACCCCATCCACTCACAACATGTCTGCTTCCTCTCTGCTCGTTTTCACAAGACTACAACTGGGCGTGTCAGACCGCTGGCTGAGCTTAGGAGAGGGATAGAAGCCAGCGGTTTTACAAACAGTATGTCAGCAGGCAATAACGTTTTTTCAGCAAGTTCAGTAGCCTTTTACAGAGGAACTACAGAGCTCAAAAGAACATGGATGGTAAAGTTGGTGAAAGTAGGAGATCAACAACAAGGACATGGAAAAAAAATTTTGGCTGGAGTTCTGCTTTAAGGACTAGCTATGGTGGTATTAAGTAGAAATGCAATAACTACCAAATTATCGTACCGTGTTAGCTATCAATCAGTGCAGAAAGTTTAGAGCTTAAGGGATAGCCTTTAAAGGCTAACCTAAAGTGTACCCATACCTTGCCCATACAGTAAAAATTAACAAGTTCAACAAAATGCATACCTCAGAAGCATACATTTGCTTCCTCAATGCTTTATTCATCTACTAGGAGCTCTGTGTCAGTTATGAGTTGCTGCAGTTGTAGCCAACTGAGGACCTTGGGTTCCCTGTATGACCGCATGATTGGCCTGGCTCTGTCACACTGAGTGAGTCAAATGTTCTTCCATTCCCAAAAATACTAGGTTTTTCCTTTGGCTCCAGTGTTTGAGAAAAGTGTCAGGAAGCAGATGGAAATGTAGGTAAATGCTTTTATGAACAGAGGGATTAAAGCAGGCTTGTCTCTTTGCTCTGCGTAAAATCAGTGGTGGTCAACTTTCTTGATATCGGGGGTTTCATTTGTTCTCCTTGCCATCACTAAAGTGTCACACATAATATTTAGTAAATATAAAAACTACAGCAAACCTTCAGAACCTGCATGCATGCAATAGGAGGTAGTAAAAGACTGCACCCATACTGCAGGAGATGGTCACGGACTGTCTCCATCTATAGGAGTTATTGAAGACTGGGGACATGCTTCAGGAGACAGCCATAGACTGGAGACACATTACATGAAACTGCTAGAGATTCTGCTATTACAGCCCCTTTACAAATCCACGCTAACACATTTTTTCTCTCTACGGCCTACATAAAAATTACTTATGCCACAGCAAGATCATTTATGAAATATAATAAAAACACCTAAAAAGGATGGACAGCACAGAAAAAAGTAAACAAAAAAATAGTGTGAAAGAAATAAACCTTATCATTAACTATTGAACCTTCGCTTGGAATATTTTTCCCTCATTGGCCTCCGTAAGCACAGAAAATACAGACTACGTCTCTTAGGGCTGCACCATAAATGCCAAAGGGCCACATGCAGCCCCTGGACTGCAAATTGGGCACCGGGGGCAAAGTATAGGTGTGCTTTACATTAGCCAATAAAGGGTATCCCTGAAAAACCAAGCATTTTTGCATAGCATAATAGGACTGAAATCCTATTTTTATTTTATTTTTTTGCCTGCAATGTCTCTCGCTTACACTTCCCACAATCTTTGTAATGTAAAGATCAGACCTCAGATAACACTATTTATTGCTCCAGTTAGCAAACCCGCATGGTGCAGGGGCTTTGTTTACTCTTCGTCCTAGCTGGTTGTATGCACTACTGCACATGTGCTGGCCGGCTGCATTTATCTAGGTCGCCAGCCCTACATCAATATATAGGGCAATCCAGAGAGGTCTATATAGAAAGCTAGTACATGTGCAGTCCTATGTCCAACCTGCTAGTGTATGAATTTGATCCAATGAGACATGTAATCATAGGCCTTTACTTTTAGCTTCTAATGTAACAGGGTGGGTAATGGAGAGCATTTCAGGGGGGAAAAAAAGTGTTTATTTCAATTTCACTTAAATGGGATCAAAATGATTTGAATATTGCACCTGGAGGCTCATTTATTAAGCAAATATGAGGTCTAAAGTGCTGAAAGTTAACCCACAACAGCCACCAGTTTTTGCATTAGATAAGGTTACAGCAGTGAGAACCAAAAGTTTGTTATTGATTGTGTTTTATGGGTACCACACTTTGCTCAATATCTTATTACAAAAGTCTGCATAGAGACTATGTATAGATACACTTAGAGAAGAGTAAGCACAATCATAACACAATTACCAGGAGGGATTTACAGTACAAAGGACCATCACAAATAGAGGTGCTTATCCAGGTAATCTACATGTAGGAAAATGCATTGAATTTTGTACAACATTTATCACTGTAATGGCCCGTTCACAACTTGGATTGTCTACTTTCCAAAAAGAGTCATTTCGGGAGTTTACGTACTATTTTGACATTCCTTTTTTAGCAGGAAGTAAAGGAAACAGATTTTTTTCAAAAATGTGTGGTGTTTTTTTTTCTTATTATAGTAAAAAATGTAAAAAAAAAAACAGCAGTTTATTAAATACCACCAAAAGAAACCTCATCTGTCTCAAAAATGATATAAAATTAATTTGGGTACAGCTGTGCGGCAGAGTCATATTCACTCAAAGTATCACAGCACTGAAAAATGGTCTGGTAATGAAAGAGTATTACAGGCTGTACTCAAGTGGTTAAGTAAGTGACATGGTATTTTTAAAGGCTTGTTCATACCATGTTCGTTGAGCTGTGTTTTTCTGTTTTCCATGTGCCCTGTTCTCACCACGTGGTGCTGTGCAGAAAAACACATCTCAACGAACATAGTGTGAACAAGCCCTAAGTGTTACTTCTTAAAAGAGAAGTAAAGGAATCTTTTTTTTTTTTTTTTTTTAGATTCATACTTACCTAGGTTGATACAGCATCAGTCCGATGCTGCATCTGTCCCCCGCCTCTGCACTGAAAACGGAGCAATCAAACATCGCCGATCGCCTGCTTTTCAGAGCTCCGTGAGAAGAGAGCTGCAGACTGTCAGTCACAACTCTCTGCTCTTCCCCCTCCTCGCTCATTGAAGCTCTGAGCTGTAGAGGGAGCGGAGCGGCTGTCTCAGCCTCCCAGCAGCTCGCTGAGAGGCTGAGACGGGTGTCAGTCCAGGCACCTAGTGGAATTAGACTCTGTGGTCGGGATGACGCTATGCCTGGACTGATATTGGTGACGACAGCAGAGAGCGGCACAGTAGCCAACCTGCACATGCTCAGTTGTGTCTTTTATGCTGGAGAAAACAGTTACTTGTTCTCAGAGATAGCCAGGTCACATGATATTGGCATCACACATGTGGGCGTGTATACAAGCTGAAGTGAAAATCTCCTCCTTCCTGAACTTTATCATGTAAATCGTTAATAATAACTGTGGTATACAGATCATTCAAAAAAGGTATATTGTGGCAGTATTTTAATGTAAAAAAAAGATTTATAAGCTGTGGGCACTATGGGGGGGTGAACTATTTTCAGATTACTGGGTTTAGTAATACTTTAAGTGTGGCAGCCCATAACAAACACTCACAAGTCACTCACCTAAAGTCAGACTAAAAGTGATGTAAATACAGGCCTATAGCCATGGAGCATAAAATATGACTGTGTTTACGGTGTCCAGGAGTGTCCCTATTACTGTATTGCCCAATACACTGTGCTCCTATAATTTTATGTAAATGCTGGTACTCCTGATTACATGTGCATGGTCACAGATGTATTTTTCTTGAACGTGCTGTATATGCAGGCGTGTTCTACGGCCCTATACCTGTTTTTACACCTGGGCATGTAGCCTAATACAAGATGCATACTGCTGCATCTAAGAATTATCACTTAAAAGAGAAGTATGGCCAAAGCTTTTATTTTGTTATACTTCTCTTCTGGGTCACAGGTGTGCCCTTACTTTTGCTCTCCTGTGACCCAGAATCAGAAAACAGCAGGCTAAAACCCCTTTGTAAGCTATTGTCACAAAGCCGCTCCAGGCTCTAGAAGGATCCAAACCATATTTTTGGGATCCAAGTGGATGCCTGATCGGCAACTGGCTCAGCCTTAGCGTGGCTCTAAGAGCCTGAGTCAGCTGCTCCCACCCCCTTTCCCAGCCTGGTATTCCAGTGAATGCTGGAAGGGCAAAGCAAAGAGTAGTGACTGACAGTCATTGCTCTCAGCCCTGAGCAGACCGAGAACTGCGTGATCAGTGGTCATGAGGTTGCTCACTTAGAGCCAGCAGGGGACAGCTGCAGCATCAAGACGACGCTGCAGCTTTGATGTGAATATGGATTTTTTTTTTGATACTTCAAACTCAGTGGTGGCCCATCTATTAGGGGAGCAGGGGTGCCGCCCTATATCAATGTGCCTGGCCCCCTAATCTACAAGCAGGGTGCCAGACGCATGGATTCCAATGGGGGGGGGTTGTTTTTTTTTTTAAGCACGTGATTATAGCTAGAGGCTTTAATAGACTTCAAAAAAGGGTGGGCTTTAAGCCCACCCAGTTGTGTGACAGTAGCGAATAAATATTCGCTATTTTCACACTGATACTCCTCCTGGCCAAGCAGCAAGCAGGTCTGAGACCAGTTTCCCGATTGTCCGTAAAGAGAAGCGTTCCGATTGGCCACCGAGGAGGAGGGAGGAGACGGAAGCCGCTGTGATCCCTGCGGAGGACAGCATGGGAAGAGGAAGCCGCCGGTGATGTCCAAGGAGGACAGCAGGGGAAGGGGAAGCTGCCCATGATGCCCACGGAGGACAGCAGAGGAAGCTGTCCGTGATGCTGAGGAGGGGAGCAGGGGAAGCGCTGCCCGCCATAGATGGCATAAGTGTTCCGGTGGTGATGACCCAACCAGACTGTAGATGCACTGTTTACTGCCCCCGCAAAAAATTTACCACCAGCTGCCACTGTTCAAACTTATCCTTTAAAGGTCATCCCCTCTGTCAAAACATTTTTTCTAGAAGAGGAAGGAAGATTTAGAACACTTGTGTGGAGTTTATTGCTGTTACTGTCCCCATGAGGGAGATTTCGCTTCCTGTCCAAGTGACGGTGTAAGGCAAAAAAGGAAAAGAAATCTCTTGATTGGCAACACAGCAAGCATTTATAAACTGACAGAGGTTCTAACTCTTCCCTATTCCTAGCAAAAAATTAAAAAAGGTGGAGGTTTTAATAATAAGGACTATTTATTGAATGGTAAGCATAGAAAAGCAGATGGTCTTCATGTGTTCCTTTAGCTGAATTCCATGCAGCACAGAGTCAGTTCACCAAATCTGGTGTCTGCACATATGGTGCATTTTTCACAATCTGTTACATAAATGTATTATTGATGCAAGCAGTATTCTTGCTGAGGAAACACAACATTTATGCCATGCAATGCTCAGATATACAATACTGTTATTGATTTATTTGCCATCTATTCTTTTTTCTCTATAAAGAGGAAGATGTTTGGCAATTGGTACACACAATGTGGCAAATCACATCTTTCCCAAAGCAAGATTCTGTTAAACAAAATTAGGAAACCTTCTGTTTATGCTGTAATGTACAGAATCCACAGAAATGTAACAGTCATAAAGGAATTCCATCTTACAAATGGTAATAGTTTTCCTCTAGACTTCTTCTAGTAGTTTTATGCTGCTGAATGCACACTATTCTGTCATTATGTCCAGTTTTATCATCTGCATTTCACATTGGGTAAGCTCAGAAAACGCCATTGAAGACCGAAGGAAATGTAATTTTGTTTGCGCCATATGCTCATATCATCTCTTTTAATATATGATTGTCATGTTAGGTTCCTACCTTACACAACCAATATAATGCAGTTTCTTTCACAAGGAAAGCCAGTTAAAATGTTTCCTTACTAGACAGCTTCAGCCTCCCTGCTGTTCTGTTAATGGTGTTTGAGCCACAGTGATGGTTTTCTGGCAAAGGTAACGGCTAGGCTTTAGGTGGAAACAGCGCAATCTGTTGTAATTTGTTGACTACATAATCTATGTCCTTTCTAATTGCTTCTTTTTTAAAAAGTGGAAATGTACAGCCCTGGCCAAAAGTTTTGAGAATGACACAAATATAAATTTTCACAAAGTCTGCTGCATCAGTTTAACCATCTCAATAATGGGCACTTTCACCCCCTTCATGCCCAGGCCATTTTTTAGCTTTTAGCGCTGTCGCACATTGAATGACAAATGCGCGGTCATGCAACACTGTACCAAAATTACATTTTTTATCTTCTTTCTTCACACAAATAGAGCTTTCTTTTGATGGTATTTAATCACTGCTGGGATTTTTAGTTAAAAAAAAAAAAAAAGGACCGAAAATTTGGATAAAAAAAGTTTTTCTTATTTTCTGTCATTAAATTATGTAAATAAGTAATTTTTCTCCTTCACTGATGTGTGCTGATGAGGTGGAACTTATGGGCACTGATGAGGCGTCACTTATGGGCACTGATTAGGTGGCACTGATGAGGAGGCACTAATATGCCGCACTGATAGGTGGCGCTGATATGTGGCACTGGTGGACACTGATAGGTGGCGCTGGTGGGCACTGATAGGTGGCACTGATAGGCAGCATTGAGGAGCAGGCACTTATGGACACTGATTGGTGGCACTGCTGGGGCTTTCTTGTAATCAGGGCCCTGATTACCTGCCCAGGTCTCCTCAGCGAGGAGATGCCGCTAATCAGCACTCCTCACCACACACTCTGTCAGTGTGAGGCAAGAAGAGCCAATTCACGGCATTTCCGTATTTACATGTGACCAGCTGTGATTGGACACAGTCGATCCCATGGTTAAAGAGCCACGGCCTTGGCTCTTTACAGAGATCTGGGTCGTGCCATGTCCTAGCAAGGTAGTGCGGCCACAATCGCCGTGCTGCGTGCACCCACGGGCACACGATAGAGGCTGTTCTGGGGATCTGTCATATGACGTCCTCCCAGAACAAGAGCCGCAGCGTCCCTCCATCATTTGACGGTGGGCGGGTGGCAACCGATGGCCATTTGCACCTACTCCAGAATGTTATTAAGAGTGATCAGATGAATTGCAAAGTCCTTCTTTGCCATGAGAATGAACTCATTTCCAAAAAAAACATTTCCACTGCATTTCAGCCCTGCCACAAAAGGACTAGCTGACATGTCAGTGATTCTCTCATTAACACAGGTGTCAGTGTTGACAATGACAAGCCTGGAAATCACTCTGTAATGCTGACTGAGTTAGAATAACAGACTGGAACGTTTTAAAGGAGGGTGGTGTTTGAAATCATTGTTCTTCTTCTGTTAACCATGGTTACCTGCAAGGAAACATGTGCAGTCATCATTGCTTTGCACAAAAAGGGATTCACAGGCAAGGATGTTGCTGCTTCTAAGATTGCACCTAAATCAACCATTTATCGGATCATCAAGAACTTCAAGGAGAGAGGTTCAATTGTTGTGAAGAAGGCTTCAGGGCACCCAAGAAGGTCCAGCAAGCTCCAGGACCGTCTCATACAGTTGATTCAGCTATGGGATCAGGGCATCACCAGTGCAGAGCTTGCTCAGTAATGGCTGTAGGCAGGTATGCACAGTGAGGCGAAGACTTTTGGAGGATGACCTGGTGTCAAGAAGGGCATCAAAGAAGCCACTTCTTTCCAGGAAAAACATCAGGGACTGACTGATATTCTGCAAAAGGTACAAGGATTGGACTGCTGAGGACTGGCGTAAAGTAATTTTCTCTGATGAATCCCACTTTCCGATTAGGGCTGATCCTGGGCGGAAAGTGCCAGAGTGCTCCCCTCCCTCCTCCTCTCTTTGTGTGCAGTGGCGTTGCTATGGGGGGGCGGGAGTTGCGTCCCGCACCAAGGCACCAGTGAATCTCTTTTCCCGGCTCAGCACGGCAATTAATACAAGCAGCCGTGCTGTGACAAGGGAGAGGCAAGCCACGGGATGTCAGTGCATCTCCCCCGCTCGCCACCCCTTTCTCCTGTTAGCAGTGGAGGAGAGAGCAGTCGCCCAGCTTGGTGCCCAGTTTGCTTCCTTGCCCATAGGCCACAGCGGAGACCCAATCAGAAGAGGCCAGGAGAGCATCATGGGATATGTACTGTAGTCCTGGAAGATTATCAGCCCCATTGTTGTCCACAGGCAGCAGACTTTAGCCCCCAGCATGCACTCTGCTGGGGGGAAGATTGAGAGCCTGGAACCCAGGAAGAAGCTGAGTGACTGCTACAGGAAAAAGAAAGTACTGTGCTGGGGAAAGCCAGAGAGCGCCACTCTGTACCCGCACCACCAGAGAGTGCCACGCTCTACCCACACCACCAGAGAGAGAGCGCCACGCTGTACCCGCACCACCAGAAAGAGTGCCACGCTGTACCTGTACCACCAGAGAGAGCTACGCTGTACCCACACCACCAGAGTGAGCCACGCTGTACCCGCACCACCAGAGAGAGCCACACTGTACCCGCACCACCAGAGAGAGCACCACGCTGTACCTGCATCACCAGTGAGCCATGCTGTAACTGCACCACCAGACAGAGAGACCGCCACACTGTAACCCGCACCACCAGAGAGAGCGCCACACTGTACCTGCACCATTAGAGAGCCATGCTGTACCCGCACCACCAGAGAGAAAGACCACCACACTGTAACCTGCACCACCAGAGAGAGAGGGAGCGCCATACTGTACCCGCACCACCAGAAGGCCATGCTGTACCCACACCACCAGAGAGAGAGAGCACCATGCTGTACCCGCACCACCAGAGATTAAGCCATGATGCTGCCAGCACAACCACAGAGGGAGTCACACTGCCCAGCACCAACAGAGAACCATGCTGTACCAGCACAACCAGAGAGATAGCACCACGCTGTACCTGCACCACCAGAGAGCCACGCTGTACCCGCATCACCAGAGAGCCATGCTGTACCCGCACCACCAGAGAGAGAGAGCACCATGCTGTACCTGCACCACCAGAGAGCGAGCCACGCTGCTTCCAGCAGCACCAGAGAGGGAGCCACACTGCCCAGCACCAACAGAGAGCCACACTGTACCAGCACCACCAGAGAGAGAGACACTCTGCTGCCCAGTACCACCAGAGAGGGAGCCACACTGCTGCCAGCACTACCAGAGATGGAGCCACACTGCCCAGCACCACCAGAGAGCCATGCTGTACCAGCACTACCAGAGAGAGAGCCACACTGCTGCCAGCACCACCAGAGAGAGAGCCACGTTGTACCCGCACTACCAGAGAGAGAAAGATTGACATGTTGTACTCATACCACCAGAGAGAGAGCACCAGGTTGTACCTGCACCATCAGAGAGAGAGAGCGCCATGCTGTATTCGCATCCCCAGAGAGCGAGCACCATGCTGTACTCGCACCACCAGAGAGCGAGCCACGCTGCTGCCAGCACTACCAGAGAGGGAGCCACACTGCCCGGTACCACCAGAGAAAGGGCCACGCTGCTGCCTAGCACCACGCTGCTGCCCAGCACCACCAGAGACAGGACCATGCTGCTGCCCAGTACCACCAGAGAGAGAACCATGCTGCTGCCCAGCACCACCAGAGAGAGAAAGACTGAGCCATTGCCAGGGTACAGACTTGCTACACTACTGACCAGAGTCGCCCTGGGCAAACCAAAGTGAGCGAACATCCAGCCGGAGGTATCACTGCTGCAGTTTCGCTGGGTCTGATAAGAGGGCCTGTTGGCCATTATCCATTACTTCTCCTAGGGACTGAGCAATTGGGAAATGCCTAACCCGCTATCATCTAGACCTTATTGACCGCAGCAACCTGTTTATAGCACATATACCATCATTTATATTTGCTGTCATTATTTTTAGTAATATTAATTTTTATTGCTATTCACCTTGTTTTTTGTCCAGCGCTGCACTGATTATTATCCACTACTGTATATTATATACAGGGCTCTGTACATCATATACCAGGCTGTACATTATACACAGGACTCTGCAAATCATATACCCCCTATCGACGAGCCACCCCTGCTTGCCATATGGCAAAAGTAATAACTAGGTGCCTTGGGGAACAAAACATCTAAATTTTGGGTCCATGGCTAGGAAACTCCCCAGACCTTAATCCCATTGAGAACTTGTGGTACAGTGCAACCCGGAAAGTATTCACAGTACTTTTCCACATTTTGTTATGTTACAGCCTAATTTCAAAATGGATTAAATTCATTATTTTCCTCAAAATTCTACAAATAATATCCCATAATGACAACATGAAAGAAGTTTGTTTGAAATCTTTGCAAATTTATTAAAAAGAAAAAATGAAAAATATTGCATATACATAAGTATTCACAGCCTTTGCCATTACACTCAAAATTGAGCTCAGGTGCATCCTGTTTCCACTGATCATCCTTGAGATGTTTCTACAACTTTATTGAAGTCCACCTGTGGTAAATTCAGTTGATTGGACATGATTTGGAAAGGCACACACCTGTCTATATAAGGTCCCACAGTTCACAGTGTATGCCAGAGCACAAACCAAGCCATGAAGTCCAAGGAATTGTCTGTAGACCGCCAAGACAGGATTGTATTGAGGCACAGATCTGGGGAAGGGTACAGAAAAATTTCTGCAGCACAGTGGCCCACCATATCAGTAAATGAAAGACATTTAGAACCACCAGGAATCTTCCTAGAGCAGGCTGCCTGGCAGAAAGGCCTTAGTCAGGGAGGTGACCAAGAACCTGATGATGACTCTGACAGAGCTCCAGTGTTTCTCTGTGGAGAGAGGAGAACCTACCAGAAGAACAACCATTTCTCAGCACTCCACCAATCAGGCCTGTATGGTAGAGTGGCCACACGGTAGCCACTCTTCAGTAAAAGGCACATGACAGCCCACCTGAAGTTTGCCAAAAGGCACCTGAAGGACTCTCAGACCATGAGAAAATAATTCTCTGGTCTGATGAAACGAAGATTGAACTCTTTGTCCTGAATGGCAAGTGTCATTTCTGGAGGACACCAGGCACCGCTTATTACCTGGCCAATACCATCCCTAGAATGAAGCATGGTGGTGGCAGCATCATGCTGTGGGGATGTTTTTCAGCAGCAGGAACTGGGAGACTAGTCAGAATCAAGGAAAAGATGAATGCAGCAATGTACAGAGACATCCAGGATGAAAACCTGCCTTAGAGAGCTCTGAACCTCAGACTGGGGCAAAGGTTCATCTTCCAACAGGACAACGACCCTAAACACACAGCCAATATAACAAAGGAGTGGCTGTGGACAACTCTGTGAATGTCCTTGAGTTCCCCAGCCAGAGCCCAAAGGTGAACCCAGTTGAACATCTCTGGAGAGATCTGAAAATGGCTGTGCACCAATGCTCCCCATCCAACCAGATGGAGCTTGAGAGGTCCTGCAAAGAAGAATGGGAGAAACTGCCCAAAAATAGGTGTGCCAAGCTTGTAGCATCATACTCAAAAAGACTTGAAGCTGTAATTGGTGACAAAGGTGCTTCAACAAAGTTTTGAGAAAAGGCTGTGAATACTTACAGTATCTCACAAAAGTGAGTACACCCTCACATTTTTGTAAATATTTTATTATATCTTTTCATGTGACAATACTGAAGAAATGAAACTTTGCTACAATGTAAAGTAGTGAGTGTACAGCTTGCATAACAGTGTAAGTTTGCTGTCCTTTCAAAATAACTAAAGATACAGTAATTAATATCTAAACCACTGGCAACAAAAGTGAGTACACCCCTAAGTGAAAATGTCAGAATTGGGCCCAAAGTGTCAATATTTTGTGTGGCCACCATTATTTTCCAGCGCTGCTTTAACCCTCTTGAGTATGGAGTTCACCAGAGCTTCACAGGTCACCACTGGAGTCCTCTTCCACTCCTCCATGACGAAATCACAGAGCTGGTGGATGTTAGAGACCTTGCGCTCCTCCACCTTCCGTTTTAGGATGCCCCACCAATACTGAATAGGGTTTAGGTCTTCAGGTCTGCAGGCATGCTTGGCCAGTCCATCACCTTTACCCTCAATTTCTTTAGCAAGGCAGTGGTCGTCTTGGAGGTGTGTTTGGGGTTGTTATCACATTGGAATACTGCCCTGTGGCCCAGTCTCCAAAGGGGGGGAATCATGCTCTGCTGCAGTATGTCACAGTACATGTTGGCATTCATGGTTCCCTCAATGAACTGTAACTCCCCAGTGCCGGCAGCACTCATGCAGCTCCAGACCATTACACTCCCACGACCATGCTTGACTGTAGGCAAGACACACTTGTCTGTACTTCTCACCTGGTTGCTGCCACACACGCTTGACACCATCTGAACCAAATAAGTTTATCTTGGTCTCATCAGATCACAGGACATGGTTCCAGTAATCCATGTCTTTAGTCTACTTGTCTTCAGCAAACTGTTTGCGGGCTTTCTTGTGCATCATCTTTAGAAGAGGCTTCCTTCTGGGACGACAGACATGCAGACTAATTTGACGAAGTATGCGGCGTATGGTCTGAACACTGACAGGCTGAACCCCCACCCCTTTAACCTCTGCAGCAATGCTGGCAGCACTCATTGTCTATTTCCCAAAGACAACCTCTGGATATGACGCTGAGCACATGCACTCAACTCCTTTGGTTGACCATGGCAAGGCCTGTTCTGAGTGGAATCTGTCCTCTTAAACTGCTGTATGGTCTTGGCTGCAGCTCAGTTTCGGGGTCTTGGCAATCTTCTTATAGCCTAGGCCATCTTTATGTAGAGCAACAATTCTTTTTTTTCAGATCCTCAGAGAGTTCTTCGTCATGAGGTGCCATGTTGAACTTCCACTGACCGTATGAGAGAATGAGAGCGATAACACCAAATTTAACACACCTGCTCCCCATTCACACCTGGGACCTTGTAACACTAACAAGTGACATGACATTGGGGAAGGAAAATGGGTAATTGGGCCCCATTTGGACATTTTCCCTTAGGAGAGTACTCACTTTTGTTGCCAGAGGTTTAGACATTATGGCTGTGTGTTGAGTTTTTTTGAGGGGACTGAAAATTTACATTGTTATACAAGCTGTACACTGTATCAAAGTGTAATTTCTTCAGTGTTGTCACATGAAAAGATATAATAAAAATATAATAAAATATTTACAATATGTGAGGGGTGTACTCACTTTTGTGAGATACTGTATGTACATGTGATTTTTTTTTTTGGTAATAAATTTGCAAAGATTTCAAACAAACTGCTTTCACGTTGTCATTATGGAGCATTGTTAGTAGAATTTTGAGGAAAATAATGAATTTATTCCATTTTGGAATAAGGCTGTAACATAACAAAATGTTGAAAAAGTGAAGCACTGTGAATACTATCCGGATGCACTGTAAATCCTCAAGAGGCAGGTGAACAAAAAAACCCCAACAAATTCTGACAAATTCCAAGCATTGATTATGCAAGAATGGGCTGCCATCAGTCAGGATGTGGCCCAGAAGTTTATTGCCAGCATGCCAGAGCGAATTGCAGAGGTACTGAAAAAGAAGGATCAACACTGCAAATATTGACTCTTTGCATAAACCTAATGTAATTGTCAATAAAAGCCTTTGACATTAATGAAATGCTTGTAATTATACTTCAATATACCATAGTAACATCCGACAAAAAGATCTAAAAACACAGAAGCAGCAGACTTTGTGAAAATTAATATTTGTTTCAGTCTCAAACCTTTTGGCCAGGGCTGTACTGTCCTGTTGGTATACTATAAGAGAGACTTCCTAAAAAAAAAAAAAGAGATGTGTTTATGGTTCACCTAGTGATTTAAAGTGGTAGTAAACGCCACTTTTTTTTATTTATACCTACAGGTAAGCCTATAATGAGGCTTACCTGTAGGTACAGTAAATATCTCCTATACGTGCACCATTTAGGAGATATTTACTTTAGTAGCAGCCAGTGATGTCACCGGTGCATGCGCACTGTGCTCTCAATAAACAGCATTCCATTGAAAGAGCTGTGCCACTGCTGTGTCAGAAAAATCTGATTTATTTTTTTGAGGAGGTGAGCAAAACCTTGGCTATGGATGTGGTATACTTGGATTTTGCAAAAGCATTTGACACAGTTCCCCACACACAGCTAATGTGTAAGGTAAAGTCTACAGGAAAAATCAGTTTGTAAATGGTTAGAAAACTGGCTAAAAGACTGAATTCAGAGATTAGTAGTTAATGATTTTTACTCTGAATGGTCTAAGGTTATAAGTGCTGTACCCCCAAGCTAATGCTGTGTAAACACGGGCGGATTTTTGGCATCAAAGGTCCGGTGGTCTTTCCGACGGACTTTCGACGGACTTTCGACGGACTTTCGACGGACTTCCGACGGACTTTCGAACGAACGGACTTGCCTACACACGATCACACCAAAGTCCGACGGATTTGTACGTGATGACGTACGACCGGACTAAAATAAGGAAGTTCATAGCCAGTAGCCAATAGCTGCCCTAGCGTCGGTATTCGTCCATCGGACTAGCATACAGATGTACGGATTTTTCGACCGGACTCAAATCCGTCGGAAAGATTTGAAACATGTTTTAAATCTAAAGTCCGTCGGATTTCGACCGAAAAAGTCAGCTGCAGGTCCGATGAAGCCCACACACGGTCGGATTGTCCGACGGATTCGTTCCGCCAGACCAGTCTGGTTGAAAAATCCACCCGTGTGTACACGGCATAAGTGTTGGGACCTTTACTTTTTACTATATTTATAAGTGATATTGGGTCTGGGATTAAAAGTACCATTTCAGACTTTGCAGATGACACCAAGCTATGCAGTGGAATAACATCCTTACAGGATGTCTCCAATTTACAAGCTGACTTCAGTGCACTGTTTAATTGGGCAGCTATGTGGCAAATGAGATTTAATGTTGATAAATGTAAAGTTATGCACTTGGGGGCTAAGAATATGCATGCATCATACATACTAGGGGTAGTACAACTGGGAGAATCCATAATGGAGAAGTATCTGGGTGTTCTGGTAGATCATAAGCTTAATAATAGCATGCAATGCCAAGTAGCAGTTTCCAAAGTAAGCAAAATCCTTTCTTGTATTAATAGGGGTATAGACTCCAGAGAGAGAGATCTAATTTTGCCCCTGTACAAATCATTAGTAAGACCTCATGATCAACACGTACGAATACATAAGTGGTCCATATAGTGAACTTGGTGTATAGTTATACACCTTAAGGTCATCACAGAGGACAAGGGGACATGCTTTATGTCTGGTGGAAAAGAGATTTAATCTCCAAATATGGAAAGCTTTCTTAACAGTAAGAGCTGTGAAAATGTGGAATAGACTCCCTCAAATGCTGGTTGTGGCCAGCTCAGTAGATTGTTTTAAAAAAGGCCTGGATTCTTTCCTAAATTCACATAATATAACAGGATACTAATATTCATAGATAAAGTTGATCCAGGGAATAGCCGATTACCTGTTGGGAGATCAGAAAGGCATTTTTCCCCCCGCTAGAGAAAATTGGATAATGCTTTATTGTTTTTTTTTTTTTGCCTTCCTCTGGATCAACTGTGGGTATAGGATTATGTATATATGGAGGTTTTCTATTTCTGTGTGTTTTTTTTTCTATGTTGGCTGAACTGGATGGTCTTCTTTCAACTAGATTAACTTTCGGCACGTGCAGGGGGTGTTCCGGGTGAACCTGGGTACACCCTAATCACCCTGTGTGGTGCAGACTCCCCCTACTGATATTTCACCAAAGTCCCCCAATGGGTCTCCTAAAAAAAATTGTAAAAAATAACAAAACAATAATATAATAAAAATAAAAAACTACACACTGTCCACTACTGCCCTACTGCCACCAACCACTGCCCTACTGACACGACCACTGCCCTACTAACATCGTTCATGTTTTAATACATTTTACATTTTTTTTTACATTTATTTATAATAGTATGTGTGTGATATATATATATATATATATATATATATATATATATATATATATATACACAGTGGGTAAAATAAGTTTTGAACACGTCACCATTTTTTTAGGTATATATATTTCTAAAGGTCTTATTGACATTCAGTTTTCACCACGTCAGTAACAACTCATGCAATCCATACATACAAAGAAACCAAAAAAAATACATTCAGAAATTAAGTTATGTGTAATAAAATGGAGTGACACAGGGAAAAAGTATTGAACAGGCTAACTGAAATGTATTTAATACTTCGTACAAAATCCTTTGTTAGTAATGACAGCTTTAAGATGCCTCCTGTATGGAGAAAACTAGTCGCATGCTTTGCTCAGGTGTGATTTTGGCCAATTCTTCCACACAGTCTTCACATCTTGAAGGTTCCATGGGCCTCTTCTATGAACTCTGATCTTTAGTTCTTTCCATATATTTTCTATTGCATTCAAGTCAGGTGATTGGCTGGGCCATTCTAGCAGCTTTATTTTCTGTCTTTGAAACCAATTGAGAGTTTCCTTGGCTTTGTGTTTGGGATCCTTGCCTTGCTGAAATGTCCATCATTGTTACATCTTCATCATCCTGGTAGATGGTAGCATATTTTTATCAAGAATGTCTTGATACATGTTTCCATTCATCCTTCCTTCAATCATATGATGTTTGCCAGTACCGTATCCTGAAAAACAGCCACACACCATACTGTTCCCACCTCTAAACTTCACTGTTGGTATGGCAGGTGATGTGCAGTGCCATTTGACTTCCAAACATGGTGTGTATTATGGCATCCTAAGAGTTCAATTTTGGTCTCTGAACAGACTATATCCTCCCAGTATTTCACAGGCATGTCTAAGTGTTGTGCAACAAACTTTAAACTAGCTTCAAAATGCTTTTTCTTCAGCAATGAATTCTTGTGTGGTGAGCGTGCATACAGGCCATGGCGGTTGAGTGCATTACTTATTGTTTTCTTTGAAATAATTGTACCTGCTAATTCCAGGTCTTTCTGAAGCTCTCCACAAGTGGTCTTTGGCTTTTCGACAACTCTGCTGATAATTCTTTTCACTCCTCTGTCAGAAATCTTGTGAGGAGCACCTGGTCATGGCCGGTTTATGGTGAAATTATGTTCTTTCCACTTCCGGATTATGTCCCAAACAGTGCTCACTGGAACATTGAGATGTTTAGAAATTCTTCTGTAACCAATGCCATCAGTATGTTTTGCAACAATATAGTATATATATAAAATTATATAAAAGGCCCCTTTTTATAAGCCATCAGTTGAGACTGAACCAGCTGATATTAATTTGCACTGACAAGAGGCAAGATTGCTTTCTAATTACTAATTTTCATGCCTTTTTTCACCTCCCTTTCTTCATGTATTCAATATCTTTCCCCTGTGTCATTCCATTTTATGACACAACTTAATTTCTTATTTGTTTTGGTTTGTTTGTATGTATTTGAGTGCATGGGTTGTTACCGACATGTGGTGAAAATGTCAATAGCACCTTTAGAAATATATTTAACTAGAAAAATGGTGACGTGTTCAATACTTATTTTACCCGCTGTGTGTATTCCTTTATATAGATATATATCTATATAAAGAAATCCTCCCCCCAGAGGCTGGTTTCGATGACGGGCTACATGGTTGATCCTGCCAGTAGCATATGCCCGTCTCAAAGATTAAGCCACGCACGTGTAAGTACACACGGCCGGTACAGTAATATAGGCTGAGGCTATATATAGATATATCTACCGTATTTTCCCCTCAAAAAATGGGGGGAAATGTCTCTGCATCTTATGGAGCGAATACTGACCGAGCCCCTGCCCCCCCCATCGCCGCCGCAGCCGCCATGTTGCAATACCGGGCCAGCAGCAGCGTGGTCATCTCCCGTGAGCATCGGGCGATCTCCTGCTGGGCCTGTCACTCACACACAGCAGCCTGACCGGCAGAATGGAGTATGGCCGCTCGAGCTGCTCTGTCTTCTATCTGAGTGACAGGCGGATGCATACAGGAATGTCAGTCTGTGCAAGGTGGAGGTGGCACAGGTAAGGCTGCATTTCATGGCATGGATCAGGCTTCATTTCATGGACACAGGTCAGGCTGCATTTTATAGGCACGGGTCAGGCTGCATTTTAGGGGCACAGGTCAGGCTACATTTTTTGGGCACAGGTCAGGCTGCATTTTTTGGGCACAGGTCAGGTTGCATTTTATTGGCACAGGTCAGGCTGCAATTTATTGGCACAGGTCAGGCTGCATTTTATGGACACAGGTCAGCCTGAGGTTGCATTTTATTGGCACAGGTCAGGCTGCATTTTATGGGCACAGGTCAGGCTGAGGCTGCATTTTATTGGCACAGGTCAGGCTGCATTTTAATGGCACAGGTCAGGCTGCATTTTATGGGCACAGGTCAGGCTGAGGCTGCATTTTATTGGCACAGGTCAGGCTGCATTTTAATGGCACAGGTCAGACTGCATTTTATTGGTACAGGTCAGGCAGCATTTCATTGGCACTGGTAGGACTGCATTTAATTGTCACTGGTCAGCTGCATTTCATGGGCACTGTTAAATATTTTTGTACACCATTTGGTTCAGAATATTTTTTTTCTTGTTTTCCTCCTCTAAAACCTAGGTGCGTCTTATGGTCAGGCGAGTCTTATGGAGTGAAAAATACGGTATATATAGCTATATATACAGTATATATCTATATACCTATATATAGATAGATATATATCTATCTATATATATCTATCTATATATAGATAGATATATATATACACATACATATATATACACGCACACACACGCATTCATGTTTGAGCTTTGGGTTGCACACTGTAATGGAATAGGCTGCGCACACCTATGAGATTAACTATGCTACTATGTAACTCCCGCATGGACACCTTGTCGCGACCAGAGCCTGCAAAACCCAGAAGGAAGACCAGGTGAAGATGGAAGCCCTGTTAGCAGTGACAGCGCGCTGTTGGGGGGGGGCTTAGTTTTAAGGTACCTTAAGTCTGTCATAATGTGCTAGTATGTGATGCATACTAGCACACTATGACATTATCCTGCAGGAGACCATTTTTTTTTTTTTTTTTTTGGAGTTTGCTACCATTTTAACTGATTTCGGGAAGAGAGGTTTACAGTATAAAGTGGGCAAAAGAACAACCACAATGAGCCTGATAAACTATTGTTTTTCTGAAATTATTTTGGCGCATTTGTGATGTGCACTTGACGTAGGCCAAATAAACATCATAGTGAGCTTTTGTTGAAGAGGGTTTGCGGCATGTGCGCCAGAAACTATAAAAAAAAAATCACAATTTGCGATTTGCCGCAGTTTCCGTGCCCTATAAATTAATATCTGCGATACTTGTAGCGTAGCTATTAGTCACAAATCTCAGGGTGACATTTGTACAGACACTTACCAGAGAGAGCCTGAATCAGGAGAAACTACTTCCCTCTGTCCCACTGAACAGAGAGGAGAAGGCAGCCAGCAGGCTCCCTCTACCCTGTTTCCCCTAAAATAAGACCTAGCGTGATTGTCAGTGATGGCTACAATATAAGCCCTACCCCCCCAAATAAGCCCTACCCTTTTCCCCGAAAATAAACCCTACCCTGAAAATAAGACCTACAAGGACTTTAACCACTTGAGCCCCGGACCATTATGCTGCCTAAGGACCAGAGGTCTTTTTCCAATTTGGCACTGCGTCGCTTTAACTGCTAATTGCGCGGTTATGCAATGCTGTACCCAAACGAAATTTGCGTCCTTTTCTTCCCACAAATAGAGCTTTCTTTTGATGGTATTTGATCACTTCTGCAGTTTTTATTTTTTGCGCTATAAACGGAAAAAGACCGAAAATTTTGAAAAAAAATGATATTTTCTACTTTTTGTTATAAAAAAAATCCAATAAACTCAATTTTAGTCATACATTTAGGCCAAAATGTATTCGGCCACATGTCTTTGGTAAAAAAAATGTCAATAAGCGTATATTTATTGGTTTGCGCAAAAGTTATAGCGTCTACAAACTAGGGTACATTTTCTGGAATTTACACAGCTTTTAGTTTATGACTGCCTATGTCATTTCTTGAGGTGCTAAAATGGCAGGGCAGTACAAAACCCCCCCAAATGACCCCATTTTGGAAAGTAGACACCCCAAGGAAATTGCTGATAGGCATGTTGAACCCATTGAATATTTATTTTTTTTGTCCCAAGTGATTGAATAATGACAAAAAAAAAAAAAAAAAAAAATATTTACAAAAAGTTGTCACTAAATGATATATTGCTCACACAGGCCATGGGCCTATGTGGAATTGCACCCCAAAATATATTCAGCTACTTCTCCTGAGTACGGGGATACCACATGTGTGGGACTTTTTGGGAGCCTAGCCGCGTATGGGACCCCGAAAACCAATCACCGCCTTCAGGATTTCTAAGAGTGTAACTTGTTGATTTCACTCTTCACTGCCTATCACAGTTTCGGAGGCCATGGAATGCCCAGGTGGCACAACCCCCCCCCAAATGACCCCATTTTGGAAAGTAGACACCCCAAGCTATTTGCTGAGAGGCATATTGAGTCCATGGAATATTTTATATTTTGACACAAGTTGCGGGAAAGTGACACTTTTTTTTTTTTTTTTTTTTTTTTTGCACAAAGTTGTCACTAAATGATATATTGCTCACACAGGCCATGGGCCTATGTGGAATTGCACCCCAAAATACATTTAGCTGCTTCTCCTGAGTATGGGGATACCACATGTGTGGGACTTTTTGGGAGCCTAGCCGCGTACGGGGCCCCGAAAACCAATCACCGCCTTCAGCGTTTTTAAGGGCGTGAATTTTTGATTTTACTCTTCACTGCCTAACACCGTTTCGGAGGCCATGGAATGCCCAGGTGGCACAAACCCCCCCCAAATGACCCCATTTTGGAAAGTAGACACCCCAAGCTATTTGCTGAGAGGCATGGTGAGTATTTTGCAGCTCTCATTTGTTTTTGAAAATGAAGAAAGACAAGAAAAAACTTTTTTTTTTTTTCTTTTTTCAAATTTCAAAACTTTGTGACAAAAAGTGAGGTCTGCAAAATACTCACTATACCTCTCAGCAAATAGCTTGGGGTGTCTACTTTCCAAAATGGGGTCATTTGGGGGGGTTTTGTGCCACCTGGGCATTCCATGGCCTCCGAAACTGTGATAGGCAGTGAAGAGTGAAATCAAAAATTTACGCCCTTAGAAAGCCTGAAGGCGGTGCTTGGTTTTCGGGGTCCCGTACACGGCTAGGCTCCCAAAAAGTCTCACACATGTGGTATCCCCGTACTCAGGAGAAGCAGCAGAATGTATTTTGGGGTGTAATTTCACATATTCCCATGGCATGTTTGAGCAATATATCATTTAGTGACAACTTTGTGCAAAAAAAAAAAAAAAAAAAAAAAAATTTGTCTCTTTCCCGCAACTTGTGTCGCAATATAAAATATTCCATGGACTCGACATGCCTCTCAGCAAATAGCTTGGGGTGTCTACTTTCCAAAATGGGGTCATTTGGGGGGGTTTTGAACTGTCCTGGCATTTTATGCACAACATTTAGAAGCTTATGTCACACATCACCCACTCTTCTAACCACTTGAAGACAAAGCCCTTTCTGACACTTATTTTTTACATGAAAAAGTTTTTTTTTTTTTGCAAGAAAATTACTTTGAACCCCCAAACATTATATATTTTTTTAAAGCAAATGCCCTACAGATTAAAATGGTGGGTGTTTCATTTTTTTTTTTCACACAGTATTTGCGCAGCGATTTTTCAAACGCATTTTTTGGGGAAAAAACACACTTTTTTAAATTTTAATGCACTAAAACACACTATATTGCCCAAATGTTTGATGAAATAAAAAAGATGATCTTAGACCGAGTACATGGATACCAAACATGACATGCTTTACAATTGCGCACAAACGTGCAGTGGCAACAAAATAAATACATTTTTAAAAGCCTTTAAAAGCCTTTACAGGTTACCACTTTAGATCTACAGAGGAGGTCTACTGCAAAAATTACTGCCCTCGATCTGACCTTCGCGGCGATACCTCACATGCATGGTGCAATTGCTGTTTACGTTTGACGACAGACCGCCGCTTGCGTTCGCCTTAGCGCAAGAGCAGGGGGCGACAGGGGTGCTTTTTTTTTTTTTTTTTTTTTTCTTTATTATTTTTTTGCTTTTTTATCTTATTTTTAAACTGTTCCTTTCATTTTTTTTTTTTTTAAATCATTTTTATTGTTATCTCGGGGAATGTAAATATCCCCTATGATAGCAATAGGTAGTGACAGGTACTCTTTTTTGAAAAAATTGGGGTCTATTAGACCCTAGATCTCTCCTCTGCCCTCAAAGCATCTGACCACACCAAGATCGGTGTGATAAAATGCTTCCCCAATTTCCCAATGGCGCTATTTACATCCGGCGAAATCTAAGTCATAAAATGCTCGTAGCTTCCGGTTTCTTAGGCCATAGAGATGTTTGGAGCCACTCTTGTCTCTGATCAGCTCTATGGTCAGCTGGCTGAATCACCGGCTGCATTCTCAGGTTCCCTGTTGAGACAGGAGAGCCAGAGAAAAACACGGAAGACGGTGGGGGGGGGGGGGCATTCCCTCCCACGGCTTGTAAAGGCAGTCTAGAGGCTAATTAGCCGCTAGGATTGCTTTTACATGAAAGCCGACCGCTGGCTGAAAAGAATGATACCAAGATGATACCTAAACCTGCAGGCATCATTCTGGTATAACCACTCAAAGTTGTGAATGGCGTACCTGAAGACAAAAAAATGGTTAACAATAAAGCACAGTAAACAATAAAGTATAAATAATTACATACCTGAAAAACAAACATGATAAAACATAATAACAATAACAATAACAATAAAACACTGCAGAATAGAATACAGTAAAAAAAGAGCAGAACAATAGAGAGAGAGAATAGAGAGAGAGAACAATAAAACGACAACTATTTTTTTTTATTTTATATATATATTTTTTTTTTTTACACTTTTTTTGTAACTAACTTTTATAACTGTAACCGGTTCCAGGTTCGGGTCTCTCAAAATGCGATGGCATCTTGGGAGACCCTGTGAAAGTGTGCCTAGTCTGTGGAATGCTGTACCCTACGCTAATACTCAACTAGTGTATGGTAGCGTTCAAAACATTCACCAATGCAAAGACCAGGATTGTCAGGACAGAAGGGACAATAATAGCGGGTGTCACGCCTATATCCGCGTTTGCTGCAGACACAACATCTTTTTGGGGGGGTTCGTTGGGTAGGGGTACTCGGGAGCACATAAAAATGCCTCTCATGCAGCCGACTGCATTTCGTTGGGGGATGTGAATGGGGGAAGTACGGGCGCTGCAGAAGTGGTGGGTTCCCAATTAGGATTGGCGAATGCAGCAGGAAGGGCACTATGGGCACGACGGGCCTGTGTTTGTCTTTTTGGTGGCAGCGGGACACTACTTGTGCTTGTCACCTCACCAGCTTGAACTGCACTTATGGGACTCGCCACGTCACCAAGTGTTACTGCAGTGCTGGTTTGACTACGACCGGGGTGTACTAGGCCGCTGGTGCTTGCCAGTTCAATAAAAAGCTTCCAAAAAAACTGTTAGCGATCGCAGGGATCAGGCCTGACTCTGCGAACGCAGCAGTTATGCGTTTAGTGTTTTGTAAGTGACAGTGATCGATCGATACTGCACTTGGGTGGGCTGGACTGGGCCGGGCGGAGGGGCAAAACGCAGGTGCTAGCAGGTATCTGGGTTGATCCCGCTAACACTGCGTTTTTGGGAACCCTAAACTGCTGGGGACGCTAGTATAGATCTAATCTGATCGGATCAGATATTGATCCGTTCAGATACTATACCACTAAAGGAGGCGTATGCTGCGTGCGTGGGTGTTAGCGGTACTGGCGCTAACCTGACGCTGCCTGGGGCCGGTGCTTGCTAGTTCACCAAAATGCTACCAAAAAAACTGTTAGCGATCGCAGGGATCAGGCCTGACTCTGCGAACGCTGCAGTTATGCGTTTAGTGCCTTGTAAGTGTCAGTGATCGATCGATACTGCACTTGGGTGGGCTGGGCTGGGCCGGGCGGAGGGGCACAACGCAGGTGCTAGCAGGTATCTGGGCTGATCCCGCTAACACTGCGTTTTTGGGAACCCTAAACTGCTGGGGACGCTAGTATAGATCTGATCGGATCAGATATTGATCCGATCAGATACTATACCACTAAGGGAGGTGTACGGTGCGTGCGTGGGTGTTAGCGGTACTGGCGCTAACCTGACGCTGCCTGGTGCTTGCTTGCCAGTTCACCAAAATGCTACCAAAAAAACTGTTAGCGATCGCAGGGATCAGGCCTGACTCTGCGAACGCTGCAGTTATGCGTTTAGTGTTTTGTAAGTGACAGTGATCGATCGATACTGCACTTGGGTGGGCTGGGCGGAGGGGCAAAACGCAGGTGCTAGCGGGTATCTGGGCTGATCCCGCTAACACTGCGTTTTTGGGAACCCTAAACTGCTGGGGACGCTAGTATAGATCTGATCGGATCAGATATTGATCCGATCAGATACTATACCACTAAGGGAGGCGCATGCTGCGTGCGTGGGTGTTAGCGGTACTGGCGCTAATCTGACGCTGCCTGGGGCGACGCATATCACCGCCGGGCGATCAGGGGGCTAAACCTTTATTAGGTAATAAACGGCGGGTGCCCTGACACTATAAAAAATAAACGAACTAACCTGCGTCACCCGTAACGGTTATACGGTGATCAGTGGTGAAAGGGTTAACTAGGGGGCAATCAAGGGGTTAAAACATTTATTAGGAAGTATATGGGGGTCCCTGTCACTATAAAACGCTGACGGCGAACCTAAATATTTACCTCACTAACTAGCGTCACCAGTGACACTAATACAGCGATCAGAAAAATGATCGCTTAGCAACACTGGTGACAGGGGGTGATCAAGGGGTTAAAACTTTATTAGGGGGGGTTAGGGGGGTACCCTAGACCTAAAGGGGGTAATATTCACTGCCCTAACACTGTAACTGTCACAAACTGACACTATGCAGTAATCAGAAAAAAAAAAAAAAAAAAAAAAAAAAAAAACCTGCTGGTGTCAGTTTGTGACAGGGGGGGGGGGTGATTGGGGGGGGATCGGGGGGCGATCGGGGGGGGGATCGGGGTGTTTTGTATGCCTGGCATGTTCTACTGTGTGTGTAGTGTGTTGTGCACTCACATTGATGTCTTCTCCCCTCGGCGCTGGAACGGAAAATACCGAGCCGAGGGGAGATGACATCATTTCCTTTGCTGCTGTTTAGCATACAGCAGCAAAGGAGTGTTCCCATTGGCCGGCGGCGATCGCGAGGGGGGGGCCACGAACGGATGGCCTCCCCCTCATCTCGGATCGCCGGGGAACAGAACGGGACCGCTTCGGGCACCGGGGGGGGGTCCGATCGGACCCCCCACCCGCGAGAGGCAAATCACGTACATGTACGTGATTTTGCCTGCCCGTGCCGCCTTGCCGACGTAAATCGGCGTTAGGCGGTCCTTAAGTGGTTAACTAAGGCTTATTTGGGGGGTAGGGCTTATATTGCAGCCATCACCGACAATCACGCTAAGTCTTATTTTCGGGGAAACAGGGTAATAAGTGTCCCAACAGACACTCACCAGAGCAGTGATTCTCAACTAGGGGTCCTCTTGAGGTTGCTAGAGATTCCTTGAGCAACGAGCAATGGTGGCTTGATCTTCTACCTACAATGCAATTGGACCATTTTTAACTAACCACCAATGCAATGGGTTAATTCTACACTGACAACCAATATTGCAGGACAGCGCAGGTTTTACTGTCTGCCTTTGTTTTTGTGTAGTTACTATTCATTTCAAGAATAGTACTGAAAAACATTTGTAGGAGGATGGAGACAAAAATATCTGCCCTGGTTGTCAAAAACGCTAGGTACACCACATGTTTTTTATTTAAAACTTTCTTCAACTTATTGATCATACTAATGTACCATGAGCTTTAGGTATAATCTTTTTTTTTTAGTAGGGATTCCTAGAGAACCTGAAAATTTCAAGGGTTCATCAGGAGTAAAAAAGCTGAGAAAGCCTGTACTAGGGGGAGCAGGCGGCCCTGCTGCCTGCACTTCTCTCTATATCCCCGTTGATCACTTCCTGATCTTTCCTAAAGTGTTTCCCATTGCTAAACCTTTCATCCAAATTCTAAATAGCTGCATTTGTAAATTTTAAAAGCCAATATAAAAGGAATAGTAGTGGTAAAAAATGCATTTGTAGATTTGATTAACTTTTTTTTTTTTGGTTAATTCTCCTTTAAGGGGGTGTGGCAGGGGTGTGTCCTATGCCTACATACATTTGCTAGTAGGTGTCCCTCATTCCCATCTCAAAATGTTGCGAGGTATGCGCCTGGTGTGCAATGACATGTATACCTAATAAACAGCGGTCCCTAATGGACATTGGCTCCCCTCCACTGCTGTCAATCAAAGTCAATGAGCCAATGAGGAGAGAGAGGAGTCGGGGCTGAACCGTAGCTTTGTGTCTGAAAGGACACACAGAGCAGCGGCTCGGATGCCCCCATAGAAAGCTGCTTGCTGTGGGGGCAATCGGCAGGAGGGAGGGGCCAGGAGCGCCAGCGAGGGATCCGAGAAGAGGAGGATCTGGGCTGCTCTGTGCAAAACCACTGCACAGAGCGGGTAAGTATTGTTATTTTTAAATGGAAAAAACAGAGACTTCAGTTTTCCTTTAAGCTTGTGAAAAAAGTCCCAGGTAAACACTGCAATAATAACTGAAAATGTGTGCTTACTGAAAATTTCCCATTAGATTCTATGGTTAATTCCACGGTCCAATCACACCTGCTGAAAAACCACCCATTCTTATGGTTTATAACATGAGGAACAATTTCAACCTCACAGAGATGCTGCTAAAAGCACCCATCTAAAATTGTGATCAGCACATCAGCTTCCTCCAATCAAACCTCCTCCATGCTGCTATAGATGGCACAGCTCTTAGTAATCTACAGGAACTGGATTATCACCTGCTGCACGCTAACAGCATAGCGGTGTGCTAAAACAGAACGGCAGAAACTGTAACACACCCCATAACAAATCATTTTAAAACAGTATAATTTTATTCACTCACATAAAAAGATGGTAAAACAGCACATGAAATGATAAATAAATCCCATAAGTCTTCCAAGAGAGGTATCAGAAATTCTTACAGTAAGAAAATGGAATATGCAAAAGCTAGCCGTAGTCTTCATAATAAATAAAATTAGGAAATAAAAAATCTAGGAACTAAGATGAACAGACTTCACAGTCTACTATAGGCTTTTCTTCCATCAGATTCTACCACGCTTTACTCTGTCGTGGAATTGTATTTTAAGGTAGATTTAAACACAATCGCTAAAGTTCCACATATGCTTTATATTGTTAATATATTTTCAAATGTAATTTTCAATATATATAAATCTGCAGCTTTCATTAAAATAATACCTGGTGATCCAGCGAAGAATGTCCTTGTTCAGGCATGTCTTGATATTGGGTGTCCATGTCTCCCAACTGTGCTCCTGCTTTGCCACCCTGTCACATTGGGTCCCAATGGAGACTACAAGTGGCTGCTTCATTACGCAGGCATGATGTGTTGTCACCTAAACTGTCCTGAGAAATGCCATGCAGCCATCACTGGAATGCATGTAGTCTATGTATTAATGACAATTGTTCATGACATGCAGCCTTTTAGGAAACTTAGGGGCATTGCAGTGAATGTAAGGGGTTAATCAGTCACTGTAATTTAAAAAAACACATGCACTAGGAACATTTTCTATTAGATTGTAAGCTCCTATGAGCAGGGTCCTTTTAACCCTTTTGTATTTTTCTGTATTGTAACTGTACTCCATACCTCCCAACATTTTGAGATGGGAATGAGGGACACCTACTAGCAAACATATGTAGGCATAGGACACACCCCCTGCCACACCCCTTTTAAAGGAGAATTAACCAAAAAAAAAAGGTTAATTAAATCCACAAGGGCTTTTTTTTTTTTACCACTACTATTCCTTTATATTGGCTTTTAAAATTTACAAATTCGGCAATTTAGAAATTGGATGAAAGGTTTAGCACTGGGAAACACTTTTTGAAAGATAAAAGGTGCATTTTATATACAACTATATAGATCAGACCAAAATGAGAGGGAAAGACGGACAGAGGGACATTGCTCCAAATCAGGGACAGTCCCTCGAAATCAGGGACGGTTGGGAGCTATGGTAATCTCTGCCTTTTATATTGTAAAGCTCTGCGTAAACTGTTGGCGCTATATAAATCCTGTATAATAATAATTTTCCTAAGGTGAATATATGCCACATTCATTGCTTTATAAATAAACCTTTTAATATCATTCAGTTAGAATCACCTCGAAGGAGCGGGGTAGAATATGCCAGCAAGGGATGTTGGACTGTTGAAGGAACGGTAAATATTGCAGACTTTAGTTCTGCTTTAAGAGCCAATTCAGATCTTTGCATTGTGGTAATGTGTGACATAACGCTCGTTTAACTGCACATTACTGCACTTCGCAGTAGCGGGCAATAACTCCACACTGCAGTGCACCACAACACACATGCTATGGGTGTGGTAACCTACCATAGAGAAAAAAAGGTCAGGTTGTGCTGCCAGCTCAAAATAAATGGGCTTTCTTAACACAGTAAGAAGGAATGAGACTTTTCATATTTTCTATTTTTCATTTGTAGCACACTCCTAGTTCAGAGTAGAATGCTTGGTAAATTTAGTTTAGCTCCTCTATAAACAGTGGAGCAGGGGTTGATTGCTTTGGGCTACGTAGAGTCTCTCGGGGTGCTGTTCTGCTAGTCCCCCTGTCTTCTAGAGTGTTCTAGAAGCATAGTGGGAGGGAGAACAGGACTGGCAGCCTGAATTTTTATGGAACTCCATCCAATCCCTGGGAAGGTGTGCCCAGAAGGTGGAGGGAGAGCCCATAAGTAGTCTGAGGCCTGGCAGCAGAGTGCAGTGCTCCTGGGTCCAGTCCTGTAGGAGTGAGATCCCTGTGGAGGGGCTCTGCCCCTGGGGCATAGAAAACTAGAGGAGCCCTTGTAAAGACATTGAGGTCCCAGCTTGACTTACCTGGGAGGCCTACCAAAGAACCTTTGTCTAGAGACTGAACTGAGTCAGAAGGAAGTTGGTGGGAAGAAGTCCAACTATCCTGTGGCTGAGTGAGGAATTTACCCCCCCTTGTTTTTACAGAGGAGAAGGGACAGAGGGCTGCTTCAATATCCTAAGGGGGAAAAGAACACTATCAGTGCAAGGAGTCCTGTGGGACACTTCTTTTGTAAGTCCTAAACATCCAGGAGTTGTGCAATACAGCCAGGAGACCTCAGTGCAGAAAAAAGTTGTGCAAAACAGTCTAACTTTTGTACAAAGCAGCCAGAAGTCAAGCAGTCCTCAAGTTGTACAAATCCTACAGTTCCGGTGTATCCCATGCTCTCCATCCCTATCCAAGTTACTGTTTTAACCACTTCCCGCCCGCCATATAGCCGAATGACGGCCTGAAAGTGGTTGCATTATCCTGACTGGGCGTCCATCATATGATGTCTAGCAGCATAAGCTTCTCAAGCGCTGCGATCGGTGGTGTGGTGTGACACACTGCATCTGTGATCCCAGAAAAGAGCCTCTGGGATCTTTACCACATGGTCAGCTGTGTCCAATCACAGTGGCAACTAGGAAGTGCAGTTTATCGGCTTTCCTCCGTTCACGCTGACAAGGCGCAGGTAGAGGAGAGCCGATCGGCTGCTCTCCTGACAGGGGGGTCTGCGCTGATAATCAGCGCATTGATTATCAGTGCAGACCCATCAGCAATGCCCGCTAGTGATGCCCATCAGGGCCCCACCAGTGATGCCCACCTGTATGCCAATCAGTGCCCACCTATACTGACATTATATGCCAATCAATGCCCATTAGTAATGCCAGTCACTGCCCATCAGTAATGCCTTTCATTGACTCCTCATCGTTGCTGCCTATCAGTGCCCATCATTACCCATCAGTGCCATCCATCATTGCCGTCCATCAGTGTGCATCATTGCCACCCATCAGTGCCACCTATCAGTTCCCATCAGTGCTGCATATTAGTGCCATCAATCAGTGCCCATTAGTGCTACATATTAGTGCCTCCTCATCAGTTCCACCTCATCTGTGCCGCCTCATCAGTGCCCATCAGTGCTGTCTCATCAGTGCCTGTCAGTGAGAGAGAACACTTACTCATTTACAAAATTTTATAACAGAAACAAAGAAAAATCTTCTTTTTTTTTTTTTTTTTTTTTTTTAGGCAGTGGTAATCAAATACCACAAAAAGAAAGCTCTATTTGTCAAGAAAAAAAGATAAAAAATTTCATATGGGTACAGTGTCGCATGACCACGCAGTTGTCATTCAAAGTGCGACAGCGCTGAAAGCTGAAAATTGGCCTGGGCAGGAAGTGGTATAAGTGCCCTGTACTGAAGTAGTTAATAAAAACCCTAACACGAAATCCCTAGACTGATCTTCTGTGCCAGAGAATGCAGAAAAAGCTGTATACCTGGCTGTGTGTGTTAGGGGTAAATAGATCTGAAATACCAGCCTCTCCTGTGGGGGGTAGCACTACACATTTTAGACCCTTTTTAAAAGGTAAGGCATAGAGAGATGCTGGTGTTTAAACCCACTAGCAACTTATTTCACCATACTTTAGTTAAAATGTATCTAAACAAAAAATGGAAAATATATTGCAGTTTACCATTTCTCAGGTGTGATAGCTGCATTATTTTCCTTTCTTCAGGCAGTTTTTTTTTTTTTCGGTTTTATCACCAGATGATCCTGCCAGTTAACACACTCTACTCCAAGATGACAATGCTCATTGACATAGGTGTGTGCAGTCTATTGCATTAGGTTGTGCACCCCAAAGCTCAAACACACATGTCTTTCTCTGCAGCCTCAGCTGCACTGGACAGTGAATGAACGGGATTATGCTCTGTGCTGGACGGCTTCCTGTTCATTCACAAACTGAAGCATAGTAAACACAGATCACTATGCTTCTGTTATGAATGAACACAGTGAGTGAGTGTGTTCACTGTGTTCATTTAGAACACAAAGGGGCTGGTGAATGACATAATTACTAGCCCCTTCCCCCACTTTCCATTCTGAAAACATCCCCAACAAGAGCCGGGGGGGAAAGGGGAGGAGGGAAGCCAGCAGCACGGGGGGGGACAATACGTGGGGGAGCCCAGACAATAGGGGGAATCGGCACACCTGGCACACCCCCTGTGCATGTCTATGCTCACTGACTATATCTATAGAGGGGAAGTGTCACCCTAGGACAGAAAGTGGTAGGACTACAAAACACCTCCAGCTCTCTCAATTTTTTTTACTTATTGAACATATCGAACAACAGACTTTTAATGTTTTATTTAACAGATGAAAAGGGAGCAAATAAGAAATGTTCATTGTTAGGGTTTGCATACACTTTAAGAACAGTTGCTGCTGATGACACAATGGCATATAGATTGCTATAGCATAAAATACATCTGCTCGGAGGCTCAGCGGGATAGGCAGCTCAGTACAGCCTGGCTGAGTAATAATTAATCCAAAGAGTGATATCATTTTCCAAGTATGAATTTTAGTTTAGTTCATGCATCTCTATAAGGCTGCTGTAAAAGCAATTAGTATTCTGCACTGGCAGATTTTTTTTTCCAAGAACGGCACTTGTTTTGGATAATGAGATTCCATTTAAAGGAAACCTGTGCTCAGGAAACTATGAAGGCTGTGATTGTCAGCCCCTTATTTTGAAAATGCTTCTTGCCTGACTGTCATGCTGATTTGATAACACTTTTTTTCATTGTCCTTGACCCTACACAAGTGTACAGATCAGGAGTCAGACCCTACACAAGTGTACAGATCAGGAGTCAGACCCTACACAAGTGTACAGATCAGGAGTCAGACCCTACACAAGTGTACAGATCAGGAGTCAGACCCTACACAAGTGTACAGATCAGGAGTCAGACCCTACACAAGTGTACAGATCAGGAGTCAGACCCTACACAAGTGTACAGATCAGGAGTCAGACCCTACACAAGTGTACAGATCAGGAGTCAGACCCTACACAAGTGTACAGATCAGGAGTCAGACCCTACACAAGTGTACAGATCAGGAGTCAGACCCTACACAAGTGTACAGATCAGGAGTCAGACCCTAAACAAGTGTACAGATCAGGAGTCAGACCCTACACAAGTGTACAGATCAGGAGTCAGACCCTAAACAAGTGTACAGATCAGGAGTCAGACCCTACACAAGTGTACAGATCAGGAGTCAGACCCTACACAAGTGTACAGATCAGGAGTCAGACCCTACACAAGTGTACAGATCAGGAGTCAGACCCTACACAAGTGTACAGATCAGGAGTCAGACCCTACACAAGTGTACAGATCAGGAGTCAGGCTATATTCACTCTGGAGTTCGTGTGCAGATACTTGGCTGTGTTCAGAGGTAGATAAATGCCGCCTCTGGACGCAGCAACAGTCTCTGCAGAAACGGCAACCTTGGACACACACACTGGCTACAATCAGGCTCCATTCACACCTGAGCGTATCGATTTACTGGCATTTTTCAGGCGTTTTTTTTTAATGCTTTTTTTGCAGCTTTTTACAAGCTTTTTTAACCACTTCAGCCCCGGAAGGTTTTACCTCCTTCATGACCAGGCCACTTTTTGCGATACGGCACTGCATTGCTTTAACTGACAATTGAAATGTCATGCACTCAAATCACTCAAATAAAGTTGATGCCTTTTTTTCCCCTACACATAGAGCTTTCTTTTGGTGGTATTTGAGCATCTCTGCAGTTTTTATTTTTTGCGTTATAAACAAAAAGAGCGACAATTTTGAAAACAAAAACAATATTTTTTTTTCGGCTATAAAAAATTACCAATAAAAAAATGTAAAAAATCATCAATTCTGCTACATAATTTTAGTAAAAAAAAATCTCAATAAGTGTATATTGATTGGTTTGCACAAAAGTTATAGCGTCTACAAACTATGGGATATATTTATGGAATTTTTATTTATTTATTTTACTAGTAATGCCAGTGATATTTAGTGGGACTGTGCCATTGTGGCGGACAAATCTGACAGTAAGTGACACTTTTTGGGGACCAGTTAATGTGATCAAACTGGCAGAAGATGTATTTTGCTAATACTGTATGGCAGCAACCTATGCCAGACCCTGTCTATGAGCAGTATATATGCAGCTATTTTCCCTGTACTTCAGGGATAAATATCTTTCCTCAATTAGCAGAATAATGATAGATTTAATGTCAAAGAATCCACAGGACAGTTTTAAACTTGGGATTGCCAGGAAGATTCTCACAGTTCCTTCCCTTCATTTGGTCATTTCCAGTGCCCGGAAAAGTTATACAAAGAATTTACCATGTGCTACCTTTCAAATCTCCCACACTCCCACAGCTGGAGACATGCCTCCTGTGCTGCTGACTGTAATAGCTGCTGTGATCATGGGCCACAAAGACACTGATCAAACAAATGTACTAGAGCCATTACGAGGGCTGCTGGTCCAGATGGATGAGGAGAATATGCTGCTTGATCTCTTCCTGCAGCATCTGCACCCAAGAAAGTTCTCAAGAAATAATCAGGGAAACAGCCCATCTGGGGAGCACAAGAATCCATTCTTCTTGGGCTGAATGTGGAGTGTAATGGGGATATCAATTGGAAAAAAATTGACTTTAGATGTCATATGTCAACATATTGTTTGACAGGTTCATACACTGGGTTTGATTTACTAAAAAAAAAAAAAGAAAAAAAGAAGCAGTGTTAAACAGGCTATTCTTGGATCTGCCCATATACAGTGGGGACAGAAAGTATTCAGACCCCCTTAAATTTTTCACTCTTTGTTATATTGCAGCCATTTGCTAAAATCATTTAAGTTCATTTTTTTTCCTCATTAATGTACACACAGCACTCCATATTGGCAGAAAAACACAGAATTGTTGACATTTTTGCAGATTTATTAAAAAAGAAAAACTGAAATATCACATGGTCCTAAGTATTCAGACCCTTTGCTGCGACACTCATATATTTAACTCAGGTGCTGTCCATTTCTTCTGATCGTCCTTGAAATGGTTCTACACCTTCATTTGAGTCCAACTGTGTTTGATTATACTGATTGGACTTGATTAGGAAAGCCACACACCTGTCTATATAAGACCTTACAGCTCACAGTGCATGTCAGAGCAAATGAGAATCATGAGGTCAAAGGAACTGCCTGTCGAGCTCAGAGACATAATTGTGGCAAGGCACAGATCTGGCCAAGGTTAGAAAAAATTTCTGCTGCACTTAAGGTTCCTAAGAGCACAGTGGCCTCCATAATCCTTAAATGGAAGACGTTTGGGGCGACCAGAACCCTTCCTAGAGCTGGCTGTCCGGCCAAACGGAGCTATTGGGGGAGAAGAGCCTTGGTGAGAGAGGTAAAGAAGAACCCAAAGATCACTGTGGCTGAGCTCCAGAGATGCAGTCAGGAGATGGGAGAAAGTTGTAGAAAGTCAACCATCACTGCAGCCCTCCACCAGTAGGGGCTTTATGGCAGAGTGGCCCGACGGAATCCTCTCCTCAGTGCAAGACACATGAAAGCTGCATGGAGTTTGCTAAAAAACACCTGAAGGACTCCAAGATGGTGAGAAATAAGATTCTTTGGTCTGATGAGACCAAGATAGAACTTTTTGGCCTTGATTCTAAGCGGTATGTGTGGAGAAAACCAGGCACTGCTTATCACCTGTCCAATACAGTCCCAACAGTGAAGCATGGTGGTGGCAGCATCATGCTGTGGGGGGGTTTTTCAGCTGCAGGGACAGGACGACTGGTTGCAATCAAGAGAAAGATGAATGCGGCCAAGTACAGGGATATCCTGGACGCAAACCTTCTCCAGAGTGCTCAGGACCTCAGACTGGGCCGAAGGTTTACCTTCCAACAAGACAATGACCCTAAGCACACAGCTAAAATAACGAAGGAGTGGCTTCACAACAACTCCGTGACTGTTCTTGAATGGCCCAGCCAGAGCCCTGACTTAACCCAATTGAGCATCTCTGGAGAGACCTAAAAATGGCTGTCCACCAACGTTTACTATCCAACCTGACAGATCTGGAGAGGATCTGCAAGGAGGAATGGCAGAAGATCCCCAAATCCAGGTGTGAAAAACTTGTTGCATCTTTCCCAAAAAGACTCATGGCTGTATTAGATCAAAAGGGTGCTTCTACTAAATACTGAGCAAAGGGTCTGAATACTTAGGACCATGTGATATTTCAGTTTTTCTTTTTTAATAAATCTGCAAAAATGTCTACAATTCTGTGTTTTTCTGTCAATATGGGGTGCTGTGTGTACATTAACGAGGAAAAAAATGAACTTAAATGATTTTAGCAATTGGCTGCAATATAACAAAGAGTGAAAAATTTAAGGGAGTCTGAATACTTTCCGTCCCCACTGTATGTGTGGATGTTAACAACAACGATCACTGAACCCATCTACCTAATCATACATTGACGTTCAATGCCATGCATAGTGAACATCCAAATAACATTACCTCTGTTTCTTCTGCTCCTATCCTATAAGGTGCCCATCTGAATAGGCATAAACGTTTTTTCAAAATTACTTTAAGCACTTCACCTCTGGAAGATTTACCCCTTCATGAGCAGGCCATTTTTTGCGATACAGTACTGCGTTACTTTAACTGACAGTTTTGTGGTCATGCGACGATGTTCCCAAATAAAATGTATGTCCTTTTTTCCCACAAATAGAGCTTTCTTTTGGTGGCATTTGATCACCTCTGCATTTTTTCTTGTTTGCGCTATAAACAAAAAAAGACCAATAATTTTGAAAAAAAAAAAAACAATATTTTTTACTTTCTGCTATAAAACATATCCAAATAAAAAATTGAAAAAAATCAAATTTCTTCATAAATTTAGGCCAATATGTATTCTGCTACCCTGTTTCCCCGAAAATAAGACCTAGCTGGCTGCAATATAAGCCCTACCCCCCAAATAAGCCCTAGTTAAAGTGCTTGTAGGTCTTATTTTCAGGGTAGGGCTTATTTTTGGGGAAACAGGGTAGGGCTTATTTGGGGGGTAGGGCTTATATTGCAGCCATCACTGACAATCACGCTAGGTCTTATTTTCGGGGAAACAGGGTACATATTTTTGGTAAAAAGACCCCAATAAGCATATATTGATTGGTTTGTGCAAAAGTTATAGTGTCTACCAACTATGGCATATATTTATTTATTGATTGATTTTTTACTAGTAATGGCGGCGATCAGCAAATTATAGTGGGATTGCAATATTGCAGCGAACATTCTGACCCTAATTGACACCTTTTGGGGACCAGTGACACTAAAACAATGATCGGTGCTAAAAAATTTGCACTGTCACTGTACTAATCACACTGGCTGGGAAGGGGTTAACATCAGGGGCGATCAAATGGTTCACTGTGTACCTAGCCAGTGTTTTTCTAAACCATGTGTGGTGCTTTTACTAGGGGAAGACATGGATCATTGTCCCTGCTTTGCAGAGACACAGGATCCATGCTTTCCCTCCTGTCAGAATCGCGATCTGCCTTGTTTACATAAGCAGACAGCCATTGTGTCTCTCTGCTAGATGATCGGCGAGTGATATCAGATATCAAGTCCCCGGTACCCGCTCATCGGCGAGCCTCCAGTGGCACACATGCGCGCCCCCTACCCAGGAGAATTGGATGACGTATATATACGTGATCCAACGCAGAAGTGCCACCCTGTAGCAGTAAAACTGCTATGGGGTGGACCTTAACTAAAACAAAAATTTATGTCACAGCTTGCCAAGCCATACATACTGTATGCAACGCTAAATGAGATATAAAAAATGTTGTTGATGTCGTCATATTACGTATTTATCATTGTAATCTGTATTCCTCCCTCTCCTGCCCAGTGAGTGTTGCAGGAGTAGAGCTGAGGGCAGTGAATGACAGTCACTGCTTTCAGTTCTAAGCAGACCAAGAACTGAGTGATCAGAGGTCATGTGATTGCTCAGTTCTCAGGCTTAGAGCCAACGTGGTACAGCTACAGCACAGGTGGTGCAGCATAGCGGTAAGTATAGATTTTTTTTTTTTTTTTTTTTACTGAAGCCAAGCATGATCCCCTCCCTTCAAAGACTGGGCCGGAAGGGCAGTATTCCAACATAACGACCCCAAACACACCTCCAAGACGACCACTGCCTTGTTAAAGAAGCTGAGTGTAAAGGTGATGGACTGGTCATGCTGGACACTATTGAGCATCTGTGGGGCATCCTCAAATGGAAGGTGGAGGAGCGCAAGGTCTCTAACATCCACCATCTCCGTGATGTCGTCATGGAGGAGTGGAAGAGGACTCCAGTGGCAACCTGTGAAGCTCTGGTGAACTCCATGCCTAAGAGGGTTAAGGCAGTGCTGGAAAATAATGGTGGCCACACAAAATATTGACACTTTGGGCCCAATCTGGACATTTTCACTTAGGGGTGTACTCACTGTTGTTGCCAGCGGTTTAGACATTATTGGCAGTGTGTTGAGTTATTTTGAGGGGACAGCAAATTTACAGTTATACAAGCTGTACACTCACTACTTTACATTGTAGCAAAGTGTCATTTTTTCAGTGTTGTCATGTGAAAAGATATAATAAAATATTTACAAAAATGTGGGGGTTTACGCACTTTTGTGTGTGTGTATATATATATATATATATATATATATATATATATATATATATATATATATATATATATATATATATATATATATATGTATTTGTAAAATAAGTATTTGGTCAATATTAAAAGTTCATCTCAATACTTTGTTATATATCTTTTGTTGGCAAAGACAGAAGTGAAACATTTTCTGTAAGTCTTCACAAGGTTGTCACACACTTTTGGTGGTATGTTGGCCCATTCCTCCATGCAGATCTCCTCTAGAGCAGTGATGTTTTGGAGCTGTCGCCGGGCAACACGGACTTTCAACTCCCTCCAAAGGTTTTCTATGGGGTTGAGATCTGGAGACTGGCTAGGCCACTCCAGGACCTTGAAATGCTTCTTACGAAGCCACTCCTTCGTTGCCTGGGTGGTGTCTTTGGGATCATTGCCATGCTGAAAGACCCAGCCACGTTTCATCTTCAATGCCCTTTGCTGATGGGAGGTTTGCACTCAAAATCTCACGATACATGGCCCCATTCATTCTTTCATGTACACGGATCAGTCGTCCTGTTCCCTTTGCAGAGAAACAGCCCCAAAGCATGATGTTGCCACCCCCATGCTTCACAGTAGGTATGGTGTTCTTTGGTTGCAACACAGCATTCTCTCTCCTCCAAACACGACAAGTTGTGTTCTGCCAAACAGTTCTACTTTGGTTTCATTTGATCATATGACATTCTCCCAATCCTCTTCTGGATCATCCAAATGCTCTCTAGCAAACCTCAGAAGGGCCCGGACATGTACTGGCTTAAGCAGGGGGACACGTCTGGCACTGCAGGATCAGAGTCCCTGGCGGCGTTGTGTGGTACTGATGGTAGCCTTTGTTACGTTGGTCCAAGCTCTCTGCAGGTCATTCGCTAGGTCCCCCCATGTGGTTCTGGGATTTTTGCTCACCGCTCTTGTGATCATTTTGACTCCACGGGGTCAGATCTTGAGTGGAGACCCAGATCGAGGGAGATTATCAGTGGTCTTGTATGTCTTCCATTTTCTAATTATTGCTCCCACAGTTGATTTCTTCACACCAAGCTGCTTGCCTATTGCAGATTCAGTCTTCCCAGCCTGGTGCAGGTCTACAATTTTGTTTCTGGTGTCCTTCGACAGCTCTTTGGTCTTCACCATAGTGGAGTTTGGAGTGTGTCTGTTTGAGGTTGTGGACAGGTGTCTTTTATACTGATAACAAGTTCAAACAGGTGCCATTAATACAGGTAATGAGTGGAGGACATAGGAGCCTCTTAAAGAAGAAGATACAGGTCTGTGAGAGCCAGAAATCTTGCTTGTTTGTAGGTGACCAAATACTTATTTTCCACCATAATTTGCAAATAAATTCTTTCAAAAATCAGACAATGTGGTTGTCTGTATTTGTTTCCACATTTTGTCTCTCATAGTTGAGGTATACCTATGATGACAATTACAGGTCTCTCTCATCTTTTTAAGTGGGAGAACTTGCACAATTGGTGGCTGACTAAATACTTTTTTGCCCCACTATATATATACAAGGAGCGTGCACAAGGGCTAAGCATGATGAGTAGAAAAGTACATGCATAACAACACATGATCAAAGTAGTAGATGTATATATGAGGATGGCGTGCACGTGCCAATATCAACATGCCTGATACCGGCACATGCACCCACATGATACATATGTGTCCACCAAATGGTATAAGAACAACATAAAGTATAATGATGGTAAGTGATGATCCACCAAGAGAAAAGAAAAAAAGAAGGGAAAAAAAATGTCTGAACCCTCCCCCTCTGGTTCAGACTTTTTTTTTCCATTCTTTTTTCTTTTCTCTTGGTGGATCAGTTTTTTAGTCTAACTATTCACCCGTTTTTTCCCACTTGGTATCTCTATAGGTTCTTACACTTTCACCTACTTATGTACTTGTTCATTCTTTTTTAGATACAGATACCTTTATATTCTTTGGCTCCGTTCGTACTATTGGTCATCTTTCTTTGTGGAGCTACACTGGGTTCACTCAATAGTATCACTACTATTACTCATAACATATTATTTTTATTATTATCATAATTATACACATATTTAATATTTTGTTCCCAGATACCCCTGCTTCACGAAGCATACACCACTTTTTCTGCTACTTGGAGCCCTCACTCATATCTTGTATGCTCTTACTTTGTCCGATGTTGCCCTGTATTATCCCGCCTCACCTCCCGTGGTGGGGTTATGTTCTTGGCCAACCCCGTGCCGGCTACCTCATGTTGCATTTGATGTCTGGGTTGGTGAGTGTTGTTGGTTAACCATCTATATACATAAACAATATTTTTGAGAATTTTTTCTCTAGAAGCACGGTTCTTTATATCCTTCTCTATATATATTCCATAGGAATGTCTGTCGCATCCGCTCCTGACGAGTGGGAATACCCACGAAACGCGTAAAGCTTTATTTGATGCCGCAGCTACACCCCATACGGATTGATAATTTTTTACTTACCATCATTATACTTTATGTTGTTTTTATACCATTTGGTGGAAATGCTTTAATGGTGTCGCCATTAAACAGATCATACATGTGACTTAGACCAGCCTGAGACCAGGCCTGAAATGAGGTAGGTTCGGAGTAGGTCGGGTAGAAGGGTGACCTAGGAAGGAAAGCAGCGGGGAGTGCGGTGACATAAATTTAAAAGGGTTTCGTAGTTTGTCCCAAAGTTTGAGGGAATGTTGTGTTATGGGGTTGGTTATAGAGCCTCGTGCTTAGTGGGGTAGCCATAGTAAATTGGTCACTATAAGAGGATGAAGATCTGTTGTTTCTAAACTGACCCATATCGGCGTTTCGGCTTTTGCATGATAGAGTGTGACTTGGGCCAGTTGGGCTGCATGATAATAATGAAGGAAAATGGGTATGCGGATCTCCAGTGGCTGCACTTCAAAGTGCACTTGTACCGCAAAGTGGATTTGCTTTTAGTAAATAAACCCCAAAGTTCAATATACCCAATCATTTGGGGTGTACACAAGAACATTCTAGAGTGCAATTTACTTAATGGGGAAAATATTTAGATTGACCTGTGTGTCCCCAAGGAAAGACATTGGTAGGGATTTACCCTCATTTCCTGTTTGGCTATGTGACAGGAAGTGAATAAATTTGAAGGAGAAACTGGCAAAAATTGGGAGGTGTCTTCACCCTATCAGGGGTGCAGACATCCGCAAAAACTGTCAAGATTTCTAATCCCTCTGCACTCTATCCCTAAGCCAAAATAAGAAAGGATTTAATTTAGTTCAACTTTGCAAAGACACATTCCTAAGTTCAACTGTGATGCATGTCAATGGCCCATTTAGACCTTGTTTAATAGAAAACACCAGTTGCCTTTCACTATAAACATTTGTTAGTCCAGTCCTGTAAATCTGTATCTGCTTTACTATTAATTTCCATAAAAATTGGGTTCTTGCAGCTAGATGTGCTGATGAGCTGTGTATGTGAGATGCGCAACTGCTGTGTGCGTGGAGGTATGTACCCGTGGTGCATATCTGGTACCCGGAAGTGGTGGCCAGCACACAGGAATGACATCACGCCTCTCCAAGAAGTTGCTTGTACTGCTGCTAATTTCTTCCCACCACCATGCCCCGCTCACTGTTCTCTGAGGAAGAGATGATCCTTATTTGTAAATTAAGATATTTATTCATTTATTTTTACATGGGGTGGTGTTTGTTTGGGTCATGTGGACATGTCTAAATGATTTGGCCTCAAAACACACACCTACTTCCTGTGTACAGATTTACTTCTGGGTCAATGTATATTGCTTCCTGCTTCAGTGTGTGTATATATAGATATATCTATATATATATAGATGTAGGTTCTTGTGTCCACCAGCAGAGAGAAGTTGGGTAGATGCCACACTCCCAGTTCTGGAGGCATAATAATGGTCTAGCACAGGGGTCTTCAAACTACGGCCCTTACCAAAAATATGTAGAAGAATACGCATCGGCCTAAACTGAGGAAAAAAATTGTTTTTTTTATATATTTTTTAGGGATATTTATTATAGCAAAAAGTAAAAAATAATGTGTTTTTTTCAAAATTGTCGCTCTATTTTTGTTTATAACGCAAAAAATAAAAACCGCAGAGGTGATCAAATACCACCAAAAGAAAGCTCTATTTGTGGGAAAAAAAGGATGTCAATTTTTTTGGGATCCACGTCGCACGACCGCACAATTGTCAGTTAAATCGACGCCGTGCCAAATCGCAAAAAGTGCTCTGGTCTTTGGCCAGCAAAATGGTCCGGGGCTTAAGTGGTTAACTGAGAACACCTACTAATTACCTAACAATGAGATGAAATTAACCAATTGTGGTGGGCTTGCGCTATTATCAATGAGAAAATCGCAGTTACCCTAGCGACAGTTGCAGTTTACATATGTGGGTATTTATTATCACTATTTGTGCTTCAATGTTTGCATGTTCAGTTAATGACTTTTCTGGCGCACCAATTAATGTATGAACTGGTGCAGTGCCTTCTTAGTAAATCACCCCCTATATACTGTATAAAGTATAACATGGCATCTGTACAATATGAAAACAGTTTAAAAGGCGTTTCATTCCAAACCCATACAGCAAATCTCATAACGAAGCGTAGATGTGAGCACGTATTTTTTAAATCAAAGAAATAAGAGTGAGTAACTTAGAACAATCCAATAATCCTGTCCAAAATTCCGTTGGCTGCTACCAAGATTGTTCAAGACAAACACTTTCCAAAGCAGCTCAAAGATCCATTTAGGAAGGAATGTTTCTTTGGTTCACTGAAGTTGACCTATTGTCAAGCATTTTTAATAAAATGTTAAAATAAAGTTATCTTAACAGTCTTTCTGGGATGGATTTTTTTTTTTAAACAGTTGAGAATAGGTCTACTTTAAAACAGAATGTGCAGGAAGCCAAAATAATAAACCTACATACTCACCTAGATGTCTGCAGGACTAATCCGATTCTGCAGCAGTCCCCCGCCCAATCTACACCAAGAAATGAGCAACCAATGACCACTGATCGCTCAGTTCTCAGGTCCATTCACCGCTCTGCCCCTTCAGCACTCATTGGAGCGCTGAACTGTGGAGGGGGACGGAGCGGTTGAGTCAGGCTTTCAGTGGCACGCTGAGAGACTGAGCCAGCTGGCAGGCAAAATCTGGGCTGATCCCCACATTATTGTTGGGATCCCTGCAGAGCATAGAACGGCTCTGTGACGTCAACAGACTTTAGCCTGCTGTCGACTGAATCTGGGTCACAGGGGTGCAGAACTAAGTGCACTCCTGTAACCCAGAGCTCCTGTGACCTAGACCAAGAAAAGCATGGACAAAAGAGCTTGGGCCATATCTCGTTTAACTCTTAAAGTTGAATTATAGGCATTTTTTTTTTCATTTTGGATCGAATACGGGAGTATTATAACTCCTGTCATTTTTAATTTTTTTGCCAGCTGTGTCCCATTATGGAGATTTACCTTTACTTTCTGTCCCATAGCCAAAACAGGCCTTGAGACCCCCCCAGGTCACCAGAACTAATGTCTCCATTGGAAGATTTCCCCTCTATTACTTTTTTGGGGAGAACCCAAAATTTGGGAACTTCTTTTACTTCCACTTTCGGAAGTAAACGGTAAATAAGGATATGCATCGCATACCAGCACATTATGTTAAACTTACCTGAAAACAAAGCCTTCCAGCACCACACTGTTACTGCTGCAGGTGTTCCCATATTCCCATTCCTTCCGGGTGTGTGACTGGCCGGAGCTGTGATAATGTCACTTCCGCGCATGCATGTGGGAGCCATGGTTTATGGCAGAGGACTCTGAAGGAATGGCCCAGGTGGCCGTTCCTTCAGAGCGCATGCCCCGTTGATGGCACCGGCTGCATGTACAGTATCTCACAAAAGTGAGTATACCCCTCACATTTTTGTAAATATTTTATTATATCTTTTTATGTGACAACACTGAAGAAATGACACTTTGCTACAATGTAAAGTAGTGAGTGTACAGCTTGTATAACAGTGTAAGTTTGTTGTCCCCTCAAAATAATTCAACACACAACCATTAATGTCTAAACCGCTGGCAACAAAAGTGAGTACACCCCTAAGTGAAAATGTCCAAATTGGGCCCAAAGTGTCAATATTTTGTGTGACCACCATTATTTTCCAGCACTGCCTTAACCCTCTTGCACATGGAGTTCACCAGAGCTTCACAGGTTGCCACTGGAGTCCTCTTCCACTCCTCCATGACGACATCACAGAGCTGGTGGATGTTAGAGACCTTGCGCTCCTCCACCTCTGGGTACTCCGGTTTCCTCCCACACTCCAAAGACATGCTGGTAGGTTAATTGGATCCTGTCTAAATTGTCCCTAGTATGTATGAATGTGAGTTAGGGACCTTAGATTGTAAGCTCCTCGAGGGTAGGGACTGATGTGAATGTACAATGTATATGTAAAGCGCTGCGTAAATTGACGGCGCTATATAAGTACCTGAAATAATAATAATAATTATTATTTTCCAGCACTGCCTTAAAGTGGATGTAAACCCAATGTCATCCTTTCTGGACTACTGCCATAGGGGTTATCTATAAGGATATACATGCCTCCTGCATGTATCTTTACCTGTCAAATGTCTCCCCTCTGTCTGTTATGAGACCCGAAAAAAATGCATATCCTGTGGGTGGGTCTGTTGTCTGGAGCTCGGTGGGTGGAGTCGTGATGTCAGTAGACTCCCCGCCCACCTCTACACTCCCCTTGTCAATATGCATTTTCTCCTGTGTATTTCTTACACTGAACTTCTGCTATGATCTCTAACATCCAGTGAAAAGACAGGAAAGTAACCACATGACTTCAGCATGCCAAATCATGCTGAGGTGTGGAACAGCCAATCCTTGCAGAGCTGCTGAAGAAAGGAGTGGGGGAGGGAATTAAAAAATAATGCATGTCTTAGGCTAGTGCACGAGATATGTAAATCACCTGTCACTCACAGCAAGGGGGAGGATTTGATAAAGTCTGTTTGTCAAGTTTTATCTCACTGAATAATAAAAGAGGATTGCTCAGAGCTGGATTAACTCTTTGTGGCAAGACTGGGCTCAAATGATAGGAAGTCTTATACTCTACATGATGCCATAAAAAAAAATTTTTTTTCAGGTTTTCATCCACTTTAACCCTCTTGGGCATGGAGTTCACCAGAGCTTCACAGGTTGCCACTGGAGTCCTCTTCCACTCCTCCATGGCGACATCATGGAGCTGGTGGATGTTAAAGACCTTGCGCTCCTCCACCTACTGTTTGAGAATGCCCCACAGATGCTCAATAGGGTTTAGGTCTGGAGACATGCTTGGCCAGTCCATCACTTTTACCCTTAGCTTCTATAGCAAGGCAGTGGTCCTCTTGGAGGTGTGTTTGGGGTTGTTTTTATGTTGGAATCCTGCCCTGCGGCCTACTCTCCGAAGGGAGGGGATCATGCTTGGCTTCAGTATGTCACAGTACATGTTGGCATTCATGGTTCCCTCAATGAACTGTAGCTCCCCAGTGCCGGCAGCACTCATGCAGCCCCAGACCATGACACTCCCACCAACATGCTTGACTGTAGGCAAGACATACTTGTCTTTGTAGTCCTCACCTGGTTGCCGCTACACACGCTTGACACCATCTGAAGTTTATCTTGGTCTCATTAGACCACAGGACATGGTTCCAGTAATCCATGTCTTTAGTCTGCTTGTCTTCAGCAAACTGTTTGCGGGCTTTTTTGTGCATCATCTTTAGAAGTGGCTTCCTTCTGGGACGACAGCCATGCAGACCAATTTGATGCAGTGTGCGGTGTGTGCGTATGGTCTGAGCACTGACAGGCTGACCCCTTACCCCTTCAACCTCTGCAGCAATGCTGGCAGCACTCATACATCTATTTCCCAAAAGCAACCTCTGGATATGATGCTAAGAATGTGCACTCAACTTCTTTGTTTGACCATGGCAAGGCCTGTTCTGCGTGTAACCCGTGCTGTTAAACAGCTGTATGGTCTTGGCCACCGTGCTGCAGCTCAGTTTCAGGGTCTTGGCAATCTTCTTATAGCCTAGGCCATCTTTATGTAGAGCAACAATTCCTTTTTTCAGATCCTCAGAAAGTTCTTTGCCATGAGGTGTCATGTTGAACTTTCAGTGACAAGTATGAGAGAGTGAGAGCGATAACACCAAATTTAACACACCTGCTCCCCATTCACACCTGAGACCTTGTAACACTAATGAGTCACATGACACCGGGGAGAGAAAATGGCTAACTGGGCCCAATTTGGACATTTTCACTTAGGGATGTACTGACTTTTGTTGCCAGCGGTTTAGACATTAATGGCTGTGTGTTGAGTTATTTTGAGGGGAGGGCAAATTTACACTGTTATACAAGCTGTTCACTCACTACTTTACATTGTAGCAAAGTGTAATTTCTTCAGTGTTGTCACATGAAAAGATATAATAAAATATTTACAAAAATGTGAGGGGTGTACTCACTTTTGTGAGATACTGTATCTCCTAAACTGTGCAGGTTTAGGAGGTATTTACAGTACCTATAGGTAAGCCTTATTATAGGCTTACCTATAGGTAAAAGTCAAGATGGGATTTTCCTCCCACTTTAGGAAAGGTATTATTGCAATTCAAAAGAGTCCTCGGTGGCACTGGAGGGGGGTATAAAGAAAAGGTATATGAACTGGAAGTTTATGCTAGTTTGGATGTTTGGAATCTCCCACAGATTCTTTTTAAGTGTGTTTTATGTATTTTGAATGCATTCTGGAGTGCAAGTGTTAATAGCATGCAAAACAAAATAAAGTAAATATAAGTACACCTAAAGATGATATTTTTGTTTTCTATGAAATGAAATTTAAGACAAGGGACCATTTGAAGCTCATTCGAACTTCCACTTTAAATCAGTCCACCTGTCCCTTCTGTATTGAACTGTATTGTAATTGTGCTGTCCCTGTCCCCCCCCTCTACATTGTAAAGCGCTGCGCAAACTGTCGACGCCATATAAATCGTATATTATAATAATAATCAGCTGAATGTATTCCAGGTGCATTAAGACAAAAGGTGTTTAATATCTTACAGTAGGTTTTCTTCCTAAATCACCTACAGCGTAATTGAAAAAGCCTGTCCACTGCCAGCACTCGCAAAGTGGGACCTTGCTTTCTGTATGGAAGCAGTGATCTCTCTGCAGAAGACCAATGTCCCATACTAAGTCAGACCTAGAGCTGAAGCCCCTTGCTGCTGGAGAGCAGGGGGTGTTTCCAGTCTTTATAGAGCAATTGCTGCTTCCACAAAGGTCCCACTCTTCAGTATGCTGGCAGAGGACAGGCTTTCCTATTATTGTTGATTTTTAATGGAAAAAACTTTTAGGGCTCATTCATACCAGCCTGCATGCTGTGTTAGGGTAGTAAGATGCATTGTTACAACACATTGTACCGTTTACTCTTTTACTTTTTTTCAATTTTTTTGCTCTTTGAAAAAATGTATACATGCTACATTTTTTTGCAGTGCACATATATGATGTGAACAAGGCACATAAAAAACAATTTTTGCATTGAGCCTGCGTTGATCTATGCACATCAGCGCAGCTCAGCGGACATGGCATGAATGAGCCCCTGGGCTTTGAACACTTTTTATTTTGATGCCCATGGAATGTATTTAGCTGAAGATTCAGCTGGGCTGTAAAGCCCATTGCAACAAGTTAGTGGGAGACTGGCCCTGCCTCATCCACCTAACATTGGGAAATAGCCTTCACATTGTTTATTTGAAAGTAATGAATTTCCTCAGCTTTCATAATTGTTATAGAAATATAATTACAGTGTTTAGGTGGCTCTCCCTTCTAAATTAAGCTAATGAGCTACACTATTTGGTTGAATATATTATTTTCAGTTCAACGTGTATGCTAGTCATGTTTGTGCCAGCTAGGAATTCTGCTGGTTATGTCCTAACATCTGCATGTAATTGCTTGAAGCTTGCGAAACAAGTTAAACGATAAACTGCAGGATTACACTCAACACTGAACTCTCTTGTTTACTCCTTTTAGGTCTGTTAAATACACCAACAGAAGCATTTTTTTGTTTGTTCAATTAGTACAAAATACCTTTTGATCCTGCCAGAAATTTTGAAAACTGATATCTTCCTGCGCTCTCTACCTGCACTGCAATGTTCTCTGTTAACAGTGTTCCCAGAGTTCTTTTTGAACTACAGAACTTTGTCCTATTTTATGGAGATGAGGAGGGGGTGTTCTATAGTCCTAAAACACTTCCTTTCCTAAAGTGACAATACTGCTCCTCCATTGATGCAGTACAGTAAGTGAGCGTTGTCACCCAGGGACAGAAAATGTCTTGCAAAAAAGAAAACTACATCCATCCTAGAGACTGGAAAGTTACAATATAATAAAGTTTTGTTATAAAACAATTTTTATATCATCAGATATAATGAACTCTGTTGGGTTTATCTTGGTATTTTATAGTTAAAATCCATAGCAAGCAATTTGGCACTCTGGCTTAAGGATATGACTGTAACGTAGAGATGGCTACACTCCATACATGTAACAAAGAAAAATCAATGAATATAAGAATAACCCCGATATTATTATTACCGGCACATTTTAGGGGCTCTGTGACAACGGATCAAAATAATATTGATTTGATTTTGAAAGAAAATTATTATTATTTTTTTTTTTAAGTTGTTTACAAAAGATAGAAAAAAATAATGAACTCAAAGAAATGTATTTAATATTACAGGTAACCCAAAAAGACAAAATTTAGGTGCTGCTCAGGTTGAGAGGTAAAGTCCAAGTAGACTGCTGTGAGTGCAGGCAGAGACAGAGAGCTTGTCCTAGGTGCAAGCTGCAGCATTGTCAAATAAAAAGATCCAAAACCACACATCATGAAGCAGACCCTTGTGCATGAAGTGAGATGAATAGCAGCCTCAGCCCAGAATCCAGCCAGTCCACGTCTCCAACATGTTTCGCTATGGCCGTTGGAGCTTAATCATGTTAAAGTGGAGTTCCACCCACTTTTACAACTCTTCAGCATCCCTCACTAAACTGTGCACTGTAAACTAATTGGATATTTTTTTATTTTTTTTCTCAGCACTTACTGTATATCTGCTGTATTCATTTTTCACTTCCTCCTCCCTGGCCGCGGCCCATCGCATCATTTCCTGTTTGCAGTGCCTTCTGGGAAGGGGCGGCAACTTCCTCTGACACTGCCGTTGCTATGGAAACCTTACCTAAAACCTATTACACTGCTTGTGCTGCACTGAGCATGTGCGAGATCTGCAAGGATGAGATCCAGGAAGAAATACAGTCTGGCTTCAGATGCCCACACTTAAGATGCCACAGCCTGCTGTAAGTTTATAAAATAACAAACTACTGCTATAAACTAACAAAACAGACCTTAGTTGACAGACTAACTTTACTAGAATACATTAAGCTTGTGTATTATAGGGGTATTTTTATTTAAAAAGTATACTTTCGGCCGGAACACCACTTTAGGCTCCAAGAGGTGGAGTGAAATGCATTGGAGGTGCAGCCTTGGCTAGAGTCCAGGCTGAGGCTGCCATTCATCTCACTTCATGCACATGGGTCTGCTTCATGATGTGTGGTTTATGGATCTTTTCCTTTGATATCATTACAGGTACTTATAATAGCACCGTCAATTTATGCAGCTTTTTACATATATATTGTACATTCACATCAATCCCTTCTCTCAAGGAGCTTACAATCTAAGGTCCCTAACTGTCATTGATAGACATACTAGGGCCAATTTAGACAAGAGCCAATTACCCTACCAGCATGTGTTTGGAGTGTGGGAGGAAACCGCAGGAAACCCACACTGCCACAGGGAGAACAGGCAAAATCCAAGCAGGTAGTGCTGTGGTTGGGATTCAGACCAAGAAATGAAAACTTTACATTAAAGAATCTATAGAGAAAATGCTGTATTAATGTATTATACCCAATAACAACTTAAACAACATGAACCATAGACATCAGGTTCAGATTACAGTTTGTCTATTAAACGCTCATCTTCTTTCAGCTGTCAGTTTGTAAAACATTTTGTTGCAACCTACATACATGTAATTTACAGTAATAATGGTCATCTCCATCTAGTGACCGACGTACACACTACTTAGTTCAATGTTATCCCAATAGAGTGCGCTCACGAGAAACCTCCAGCGGGGGGGCAAGGTTTCGACTGCTTAGGGGTCTCCACAGAGTTTAATTTAACGCTGAGATTTTCGAACGAACGCCTGTATGAACATTTGTGTGAAATTTCTCAGCACATTCGATGACTTGATGAAAGTTGTTTGAAAGCAATTCAAAATTTCAGTTGCTTTTAACATTTGATTGGAATGAATGAATTGTCCTGAATAAAAATCACATGCACTGTTAGAAATTTGTTTGTCCCAACAAAAATTTCCAACCTGCTCCTTCAAATTTTCCCGTCACTGTGGCTGAAAATTAATTCATGAAGTCACGAGTAAGCGCTGAGATGCCGTGAAATACATTGACTTCTCCTTCAGTTTTATAGCATAATCCTTGCAGCAGGAACTGAGCACTGATCACAGATGTGTCTATGTCTACTATAGTGTACCTTAGCTGGCATTCAGATGCTGAAAAATATGTAAACGTTGTACAGTCTACATTGAGAATAATAGGACATGTCTTAAAGATCTTACACCTACATCCAGACCGTGATGGAAATTAAAGCGGAAGTAAAGTTTTTGCTTAAAAAAAAATGCTGAGAGGCTACTTTTAATGACATTTGAAACCAGCAGCGGCTAGTGCTCAATTTTCTTGGGGGCCTGGCCCGTGGCCCCGACCTCCTACAGGCAATATTAAATCGCTAATGTAACACAACTGGGCAGGCTCTGGACGCAGTGCTCTGTGCCCTGAGCCCAAACTTTTTGAAGCCAATTAGAGCCTCGGGCTCTAATCATGTGCTTCGTAAAGAAAAAACCCCACTGGAATCCATGCATCCGGCGCCCTGCATGTAGCTTAGGGACCGGGCGCATGGATTAGGGGACGGCGCCCCTGCGCACTGCATGAGCGGCTGCCACTGTTAGAAGCTGTGTTGTCTCATCTGCCATAGAAGCTTCTACCTACCTGTCAGACCTTTTTTCTATAAATATACACTGACCTGTGTGCCAAGATGAAGTACTTCCCATGCAAATGCAATGGTGTTGCATTATCCCAGCCAGCCCAATCAAGAGGTGGAAGAATTGGGGCTAGGAAGAAAACTGGTAGAAGATGGCCACGAGGGAGACTAGTGACATCACAGCGCAGGAGAAGATTGCTTTGCCATAATGTACAAATATGCAGGAAGCCCGGAGCAATATCAGCAGGAGAATAAGCGTAGGGCGGGCATGACGGGGTTAACAGGGATTTAACTAATTTTCTAATGGGTGGTGAGTATAGAGCCGAGGGGGAGGGGCTGGAGGAGCTTTGATAAGGGGGGCCCCGCCTGGGATGAGTCACCAAAGCGTGGTGGAAAGTTCCCACCCACCCTCCCTATGGTTAGCAGTTTTCTTTTTGGTTGTTCGGGAAGTGTTTTCTGGTTTGTCTTCACAGGTACTGGCAATGGATGTCGTAGTGGTGGCGGACGTTGGTCTGGGCAGGAAGAAGATATCAGAAGGATGAGATCGGGACTATCGTTGGAGGGGTCCTGATGGTGGTTCCCGGTTGACGGAGGTCAGCCGGGAAGGGATAATGGGCACTGCGGTCAGGGGTAGTCTTTGAGCCAGCTTGTCGGCTTGAGGCAGTGATAATACATTTGAGAGGGACTGCAGTGCAAGAAGGTGTATTAACACAGAGGTTTATTGAGTGCCTGCTCAGACCAACGTTAGATTTCAAAGGTTTTTTATAACAGATATGTTTTTTCCATTTAAACGTTTTTATATTTTTGATATTTGAGTCATTATATTTGTTAAATAAAGTAGGCTGCTACGGCCTTTGTTACCCCAAGAGTACGGTGTGGTCTCGGTTACTGAATACGGTTAGAAGGGGGGTAGTAGTTCATGGGAGTTAAACACATCTGTTATACAACAGTCATGCACATACTTGTACATAATGACGACAGCTTTCTGGGGGCGCAAAATCTTGAAATTAATCTGGCGGGTTACTTCTGCTTAAACAACTGGAATCTGATTGGCTGCTAGGACGAATGAAACTATGCTTTCTTGTGCACTTTTTGCAATGAGCCCTACAGACCCTTGTGTAAGCCTGGCAGAGATTAGCAGTCATTTTCCAGCATACTCTGTAATCTAGGTATCATGCTGTGATTCCCAGCAACATTAAACTGTAAACTCACTGAAAGATTCATAATTTCTCAAAAATCATTGCTATGTTTACTAAATTGCCAACAGCACATAAGAATATTTTATAGATATTAAATATGTTTTCTGATCTTAACATCGTGTGGTTAAAAAAAAAAAAATTGCACATTGAAAACATTTTTCTTAATTTATATGAAAGTGTAAAAGCTTTACATCACAGCCAGTGTGTGGCACATTAGTTGTTTAGTGCCCCCTTCTGGCCACCTTGCATTTGGTAGAAATGTAACATTTTAATCTCTGCAAATTGTGCATTGGATTTCTGGGTTTGAGTTAAATCCCTCTAAACATGCCTAATAAACTTGTTTAATTTCAGTTCTATGCTGTTGTTATAAATATATAAAATATACATATTTATTAAAAATATATAATATAATATATTTAAATAAAATGGTATTTTCCAATAATTTCATTAGTGTTATTTTTAATGTTTTAGATGCTGTTTAAAGTACAGAAAGCACTTCAAAATCATGTTCTTTTTTGTAAACATATAGTAGGAGGTGTACAAATGTAATGTAATGTGTCATAAGGAGTGTCTGTCTTGAACTGGACTGATTAACAAATGTTAAAAGCCATAACAGTCTTGATGAAATAAGGGCTGACGTACTTCTTAACTGATAACATTCTATTCTAGCCTCCCTTTAACACTGATCAAGTATGCAAAATACATAATGTGACCCAATGCCTAGGCTTTTGGTCATGTAACCAGTGCAGAAAAAAACCTGGAGTAGCATCTCATCCAGGAAAGATATTTTTCCTCTTATATTACTCTTTATTTATCCATCTAGAATGGTAACATATACCCATATACAGTTGTGGTGTGTGCAGCCCCAGCAGCCTGGCACTATCAAACAGGTACAGGACGTTTTACAAGGCTATCACCTTGTAGAACGTCCCATTCAGTTTAAAATTGGAATGAAAGGTAAAACATTTGTGTATAGATATTATTATTATTATTATACAGGATTTATATAGCGCTAAGAGTTTGCACAGCGCTTTACAACATGAGAGCAGACAGTACACTTACAATACAAATCAATACAGGAGGAATCAGAGGGCCCTGCTCATTAGAGCTTACAATCTAGAAGGGAGGGTCAAGTGGAAACAAAAGGTAATAACTGTGGGGGGTGAGGTGATGGAGAAAATTAAAATACAGTTCTTAGGTGTGGGTAGGATAGGCCTCTCTGAAGAGAAGGGTTTTCAGGGATCGTCTAAAGCAGGGATCCTCAAACTACGGCCCTCCAGCTGTTGCGGAACTACACATCCCATGAGGCATTGTAAAACTCTGACATTCACAGACATGGCTAGGAGTGATGGGAATTGTAGTTCTTGAACAACTGGAGGGCCATAGTTTGAAGACCCTTGGTCTAAAGGCTAATATAGTAGGAGATAAGCGGACAGATTGGGGTAGGGCATTCCATAGGATTGGAGAGGCTTTGGAAAAGTCCTGGAGGCGAGCATGGGAGGAGATGATGAGGGAGCTAGAGAGCTGGAGGTCTTGAGAGGAACGAAGAGAACGAGTAGGTTGGTATTTAGAGACTAGGCTAGTGATGTAGCTAAACGATATAAAAGAAAATTATAAATACCTTTTTCTGCTTTTCTATAAGTGATCACGTTCCCTCGGTTCTCGGCTGCATAAGAGCTGGGAGAGGAGAAACAGCAGTACACTGATCTTCCCAGTGAATGGCTGTGCAGTGGGGGGAGGGGGGCTGTCAGGACAAATCTGATCACTGGAAGAGAGCAGGCTAAGTTCTCAGCAAAACTAGAGAACTCATTATGGTGTGTTCTCCTGATTAGTGTGCATTTTAATAGGAAAGCAAGGGGACGAGACAGAACACCAGGGATTTCACACAAAGGAAGCAATACAAAGAAAACAGGAGACTTTCTCATACAAGTACATGGTACAGCAGGCACATATATCAGAAGTATGAAATGTTTGGTTTACATATTCTTTAACGTCTAAAATTAACACCTATTCTCAAGCTGAGATCCTGTATTTGGGAGGCTATTGTGCTGTACGTGCCTTCAGAAAGTTGATCTCTTTTCTGGTGGGGATTACTTACTTGATTTGGTATGCAAAGCCTAAGGCTGGCTATACAGCCAGCATCTGATTGGATGTAGGTGCTGTTTGGCCAAAAGTTTTACAACAGGCTTCTTTAGCAAAAGTTGACTGGAAGGGCAATACCCTGCTTGAATTTAGGCCAAGCCAGCAGGAATCGGCTGAAATTTGAGCAGTGTATGGCCAGCTTGACAATCTGACAAGGCAATCTGAGGCAAGGGAGCCGGGATCTAGGTCAGACAGAGCAGTTCTGAATAAAAATGCTGTACCCAACCTCTTTCTTGCCAATGCTCTCTCATCAACAAGATGAGGCTGTGAGGTTATATGAGGCTACGACATTACTAACCATTGTGTCGATAGTTGTGTTTTGTTGATAACGAAGACTTGGATGTATAAAATTGACTTTGCAGACTGTACCTCTGACTCCGGTAAGACAAGAAAAAGGGGAATGTATGTGTATATAAACAACAATTGGCGCGCTGGCACTGCTGTTATTGAGAGACACTGCAGCCCAGATATCACGTTTTTGATGCTAAAATGTAGACCTTTTTACTTGCAGAGGGAATTTTCAGCCGTCTGTGTTCAACACCGAACTAATGTTAAGCTATCTTAAAAGAGAAGTATGGCTAATGTTTTTTTCAGCCATACTTTTCTTCTGGGTCACAGGAGTGCACTTACTTTTGCCCTCTTGTGACCCAGTCAGCTAATAGCATGTTATTGCCCATTACCAGCTGACATCATAGAGCTGTTCTAGGCTCTGGAAGGATCCTGACAATATTGTCAGGGTCCACCCAGCTGCCTGATTGACAGCTGGCTCTACCTCTCAGCGCTCAGCCAGCTGCGCCCGCCCCCTCACCCCAAGCTTTCTAGTGAATGCTGGAAGGGCAAAGCGGTGAGTTGTGATTGACAGTCATGGCTCTCTGCTCAGAGCTGACTGAGAACTTAGTGATCAGCGGTCATGTACTCAGTTCTTGGGCTTAGAGCAAGTGGGGGACAGCTGCAGCAGTGTAGGTAAGTATGTATGTTTGCTTTTTTACATAGCCTAAACTTCTCCTTTAAAACATCTTAATACTGTTTTAAAAGAACATTGACATTAAGGCCTCTTTCACATGAACGATCCGTTCAGGTCCGCCTGTCAGTTTTTTAGGCGGACCTGAACGGACCCTCCATAGACCTCTATGGAGCGTCGGATGTCAGCGGTGACATGTCCGCTGACATCCAACCCGCTCCGATCCGAAAAAGTGTAACGGAGGAAAAACCTACTTTTCCATCCGTTTTCGGATTGGATCGGGTGACGACGGACTCTGCGGTTCATCGTCATCTGATCCCCCATAGGGGAGAGTGGCACTGTGACAGGTCCGTCGCTGCACAGTGTGCAGCGACAGACCTGTCATCTGCCTGCTCAGCGGAGATCCAAGAAGCGATCCCAGCTGAGCAAGCGGATATTCACGGGGCGGATTATCTTGGATCCGTCCCGTGTGAAAGGACACTAAGCCTAGGTTTACACTAGTGCTGCTGCCTGTGTTTTTTTAGCATGTTTCTAATGCGCAGTGCATTTCATGCAATTTTGTTTTGGCCAATGGCTAGCAATATCTGCTGTAACATTATTATTGCTAAGAGAAAGAGAATGGATGTTAAACACAAGACCACACCAAAAACATGCACTCCTATGCAAATTCTATGCACCCAAAAAAACAATGGGGTTGATTTACTAAAACTGGACATTGCACATGCACAGCTGCATCAGAAATTTGCAATCAGCTTCTAACTACAGCTTGAGCGTTGACAAAAACACTGGAAGCTGATTGTTTTCTATGCAGAGCTGCACCAGATTTTGCACTTTCTAGGTTTAGTAAATCAACTCCAATGCGTGGCACCAAAAGAAGCACACACACCTTTAAAAAAATTGCACTGAACCATGCTTACATTGTTGTGCACAGGCACCATAGAGAATAATGTGATTTCTATTGTCATGATTTGAAGCAGAAGCACAACAGGTCACACTAGTTTGAACCGGAGATAAAATAAGAAAAAAAAAAGCATTGGACCAGGTGCACATAAGTATCCCAGGAGCTTATAAGAGAGTCTCATCATATATCCTTGTTCTTAAGTATCCCAGGAGCTTATAAGAGAGTCTCATCATATATCCTTGTTCTTAATCGCAGCCTACAAACCTCTCATCAGCAGATTAGATTTCAGACTAAGAATTCAGATCTGTCAGGAGCATCTAGCGCTCCTGCTCCTCATTCCAGCATCCTGGTTTTGGCTATGGCATTCTCCCTGTCTGTGTCCACCTGCAAGGTGATTAATGTGGTCAGTCTCTGGGTGGCAAGCAAACCTGTTATAAGCCAGCCAACCTTGCAGTCTCAGACTTGTGATAATGTCACGCTTACCCCTAACGCAGGTGGTCAAACACTACAGTTGGCTACTGTGTTGCTCACCTACAGCAGCCCCCTCTCCTATAAGGCAAGCAGACCTACTGGTATTCGGTTGCCCTCAGGTCTTATACACAGTGCTATAGTGCTTGGTCACCATGCCAGGGCAGGCGTGAACTGAACAAAGCAAACAGGTACTTGCGGTTGAGGCAGACAGAGTTCAGAGAATAGTTGTATCCGGTCATACACAGAGAAATCCAATCTAGCAGAGCAGGACAGAGAGACAGGGGGCTTGGTCAGATATTACACTTTATCACTTACTATCACAAAGTTTGGTCGCCACCCAGAGACTGACCACATTAATCACCTTGCAGGTGGACACAGACAGGGAGAATGCCATAGCCAAAACCAGGATGCTGGAATGGAGAATGTCTCATAATCATTACATCACTACACTACATCACTATTTTGCACACATGATGTGGGAGCTCTTTGAACACTCAGACATTGATAACTACACTTCCACAAAATTATCATATATCAACTTCAGTATTGACAATGTAATTCCAGAAAATAAAATGAGTTTTCCTAATCAGAAACCCTGGCTCAACCATAATGTGCAAGCACTGTTTAGAGCCCAGGATGCAGCACTCAGATCAGGTGATGGGGAGACCTCTAGAAGAGTCAGGGCAAATCTAGATAGAGGCATTAAAACCACTAAACAAAGATATATACACAATATTTATGATAATTATAAGAAAAATAACCTCCCCACCATGTGGAAAAGCATCAGTAAGATTACTGATTACAAACAAAGCCACAACACCCCCTCCTCAATCGAAACCTGTTTCTGGACCACCTCAGTACATTATTTTATCACTTTGAGAACAGCCATATCCAGACATATACACCATTTAAGGAAATAGGACAGTTCTGCACTAAAGACATGAGTTGACCAGCTTGATGCAGTGTTCAGAAATATTTTTAAACTGTCACTACAACAAGCCAAAGTCCTTCTCCATTTTAAAACTGCCAACATTATCCCTGTACCTAGGGCTTAACCAATAAGCCCCAGTATGTACAGCTAGCAATTACACCTCCTTTACCATTATCTTTAACACCAATGTCCCACAAGCTTGTGTCCTTAGTCCACTTCTTATTTTACTTATAATTGTGCTATCATCCATAGCTCCAATGCCTTAATGAAATTTGCAGATAACACAACCATAGTGGGTTTGATATCCAATGACAATGTAACAGCCTACAGACAGGAGGTTCAGACATTGTCTCTGTGGTATGTGGACAATGATCTGAATCGGTATCGAGCTTCAAGCTTCTAGGAGTTGATATATCTGAGGACCTGACCTGGAGCCTAAATATCTTATACATGGGCAAAAAGGCAAAGCAGCACCTCTTCTTTTTTCTGAGAATCCTAAGGTACAAGAGACTCCCTCAAAATTTGCTGTTATATTTTATTGTGACATGGTTCATTATCCTGCTGGAAGTAGCCATCAGAAGATGGGCACACTGTAGTCATAAAGAGATGGATATGGTCAGCAACAATACTCAGGTAGGCCTTGGCGTTTAAACTAAGGGGCCCAAAGTGTGCCAAGGAAATCTCCCCCCACACCATTACACCACCACCAGCCTGAACCGTTGATACAAGGCAGGATGGATCCATGCTTTCATGTTGTTTAGGCCAAATTCTGACCCTACCATCTGAATGTCACAGCTGAAATCAAGACTTATCAGATCAGGCAACATTTTTCCAATCTTCTATTGTCCAATTTTGGTGAGCCTGTGCGAATTGTAGCCTCAGTTTCCTGTTCTTAGCTGACAGGAGTGGCACCTGGTATGGTCTTCTGCTGCTGTAACCCATCTAATTCAAGGTTCAATGTGTTGCACGTTCAGAGATGGTATTCTGTAGAGCTGCACGATTCTGGCTAAAATGAGAATCATGATTTTTTTGCTTAGACAATAGATCACGATTCTGGCGGCGTAACATCATCTTTCACATTAAAACAAAAAAAATTGGGCTAACTTTACTGTTTTTTTTTTTTTTTTTTATTCATTGAAGTGTATTTTTTCCCAAAAAATTGCATTTGAAAGACCGCTGGGCAAATACAGTGTGACATAAATATTGCAGCAATTGCCATTTTATTCCATGGGTCTCTGCTAAAATATATATAATGTTTGAGGGTTCCAAGTAATTTTCTAGCAAAAAATATTGATTTTAACTTAACCTCCCTGGCGGTATGATTATTTCAGATTTTTGATGCTGAAAGTGGTACAATTATTTTGCATGGAAATTTGGTGTTTTATATTGTAGGCCTGTAATTCTTAGGAATAACTCACTTAAATCTGTCCGAACAAGAGTCTAGTAGACATCTCGGGTATGATAACGTTTAAAAAACGAAATCATAAATTATAATATAATAAATAACTATAAATAATTTTACCAAATAATAATATAAAAAAAAAGATTCAATAATGTAATCAAATCAAAAACACTGAAATTTGCTCAGTTGCAGAATTGTCGCTGTCATTACTTTTCAGTGTTTGATGACAGATCTCCCCACAAACCACTATCGCTCAATTCTGCAAGTGATTCTAATTTATTATCGCTGTTTTCTAGCTGGTCTAAAACCACTTTTGATGTAAAGGGACAGTTTTGGTTGCTATGGACAATCTCCAGTTTCCAGGCAGAAAGAACAATACCGTATTTATCGGCATATAACACGCACTTTTTTCCCCTGAAAATCAGGGGGAAATCGTGGGTGCGTGTTATAGGCCGATCCCCCCCCAATTTTGTGTGATCGGAGCGATTGCGGCGATTGCCGCGATCGCCGCCGACATACACAGCCGTGTGTAAATTCAAATATGGCGCCGAGACTGCAGGGACTCGGCGGAGCCGAGATACACATACCCGAGAGTCCTCGGCTTTTCTCTGCGCTGCTTACTGTCCCGCCCATAGGGCGGGACTGGGCGGGACTCTAAGCGGCGCAGAGAAAAGCCTAGGACTCTCGGGTATGTGTATCTCAGCTCCGCCGAGTCCCTGCAGTCTCGGCGCCATATTTGAATTTACACACGGCTGTGTATGTCGGCAGGGATCGCGGCGATCCTACAAAGCTGCACTGGGGCAAGGCTGCACTGGGGCAAGGCTGCATGGGGGCAAGGCTGCACTGGGGCAAAGCTGCACTAGGGCAAGGCTGCACTGGAGAAAAGCTGCACTGACAAGGCTGCACTGACAAGGCTGCACTGACAAGGCTGCACTGACATGGCTGCACTGGGGCAAAGCTGCACTAACAAGGCTGCAATGGACACTGGGGCAAGGCTGCACTGACAATTCTGCACTGGGGCAAAGCTGCACCGACAAGGCTGCACTGACAATTCTGCACTGGGGCAAAGCTGCACTGACAAGGCTGCAATAGACACTGGAGCAAGGCTGCACTGACACTGAAAAGGCTGCAGATGGACACCGATGACGCTGCATTGATGGGCATTTTAATGTAAGTTTTTCTTCCTTAAACTTTACTCCTAAAAGTTTTTTTCCTTAAAATTCCCTCCTAAACTTGGGGTGCGTGTTATACGCCGGTGCGTTTTATACGCCGATAAATACGGTATATATAATATAAAACTGCATGCAGGACACTGGACAAACCACTAGGGACAAAAGGGATGTGAAATAATTCCATACAGTAATGTAATCTGTAAGATTACAGTATACTGTATGTATACTGTGTGTTTCACTTTTTGAATTTGTCGCCGTTCTCCGTCCCCGGTTGTCGCAACACTCGCAGGGAACGGAGCCCGGCTCTGTGATGAATTGAGCGGAGGACGAGCCGCTCACACTGCGGGGAGACATCGCAGGATCCAGGGGACAAGGTAAGTATTCTCTTCCTGGATCCTGCGATGCGATCCCGAGTCTGGCTTGGGGATACCGCTTTTGGTTCTGAAATTCCACCCCGAGCCAGACTCGGGAATACCGCCAGGGAGGTTAAGAAAGAAGTGTCAGAAAAAGATTTAGACTTTAAGTGGTTAAACTTCCTGCATTTACACATTGTTGAAAACTTGGCAGACTGCCTGGATTATTTATTTACACAGAAGTTCTTTCCCTTTGATATAAGAAGGAAGCTTAGTTACAATGTTTCAAGTTAAAGACTTGGCAGACTTCCCAGATGCTTTTTTTTGACAGCTGAGTGAGCAGATAAAGTCTCTCCACTTGTTTATATGAAAGAATCGGCAAAATCTGCAGGAGAGATCGTCAGGGGGTGAATTGAGATCACAATTTTTTACCGATTAATTGTGCAGCTCTAGTATTCTGCATACCTTGGCTGTACCGAGTGGTTATTTGAGTTACTGTTGCCTTTCTATCATCTCAAACCAGTCTACCATTCTCCTCTGACATCAACAAGGCATTTTCGTCCACACAACTTCCGCTCACTGGATATTTTCTCTTTTTCGGACCATTCTCTGTAAACCCTAGTGATGGTTGTGCGTGAAAATCCCAGTAGATCAGCAGTTTTTGAAATACTCAAACCAGCCCGTCTGGCACCAACAACCATGCCACGTTCAAAGCCACTTAAATCAACTTTCTTCCCCATTCTGATGCTTGGTTTGAACTTCAGCCAGTCATCTTCACCACATCTAGATGCCTAAATGCATTGAGTTGCTGCCATGTGATTGGCTGATTTGAATTTTGTGTTACCAAGCAATTGAACAAGTGTACCCAATAAAGTGTCCCGGTGAGTGTATATGGCTACATGGAGTGGATTGCTGCTGAATTGAGTTCCCTGTGTTTTGATATACAACAACAGCAATGTATCTCATCAGTATTAAAGTGGACCAGAACTCAAAAAGTGTACATTTGCTGGGTTTCAGAATATGATTTTTCCTAAGCAGAGTCCTGAAAGATTTACCTTTTTGTCTCAATTTCCTCCTGAAAAATAGCAAAGCGCTACTTATGTCATATATATGTGTGTATGTATGTGTATATATATATATATATATATATATATATATACATATTATAAATTTACATCAGTCCCTCCCCTTAAGGAGCTTACAGTCCAAGGTCCCTAACTCACAAAGCACAGGGAGAACATGCAACCTCTGTGCATGTGGTAGGGCCGTGGTTGGGATTCGAACCAATGACCCAAGTGCTGCTAGGCAGAAGTGCTCACACTCTTATTTGCATTTCACCCCAACAAGTGTCTCCATTGGAAACTTTGTTCCCTGCGTTTTCGTTACTTTGTGTGTCAGTAAAGGTGCCCGTAGATTAATCTTTTTCTTTTCTGCTCAGTCAGTGGGCCGAACAAAAAAAAAACAAACAAATGGATTTGTTAACTGTCAAGCAGGAACAGCCATAGATGGATTGAAATTTGACTGGTCCCTGCTGAACCAGACAAATTTGGATCCATCTATGGCCAGCTTTACAATGATCACCAGGACAAATACACCCAACAGGGACACAGACAAGAATAAAATACTGACAGGGGTTCCAGTCCTTTCCTACTTTATCCAAAACCAAAAAAAATGCTTAAATACATTTTAATTGCAAATCATGGTATGAAAATTCCTGAATGAACAGAAGATCACCACAACCTCTTTGTGAAAAAATGTATAATCCCCTTAGCATTGCAACAGCTTCTGAAAGAAAATTCTCTAATCTCACAGCACAAGGCATAAAATCATTGTCAGAAAAAAATTGTGTTTTTATTCCAATTTTGATACAAATATGCCAAATTATTTTGGATCAATCAACACTTTAAAAATATGTATGCATAGCTTGTTATTATTTAGAGTCCGAGAACCATAGGAAGATGCCATTTTGCACAGAAAGACACTCTTCAGGTTAGAGCAACGTATTGTTTTTAGGTGCTGGTAATATCATTGGAACATGAAATCCTATACGATACAGCTTTGCCATTCACAATGTATTACTGGCACGTGTTATTATAATATATACTGTATATATTGTTTGTGGTGGTTTAAAATACTATTATTTTTCCTTTGCTGATAGTGTTGTTTTATGTAACATTGTAAATTAATATAAATAATCTTTTCAATAGTTACAATTTGCAAATGAAGTGAATATGCTTGCGACTCACAGTTAGGAATTCAGTTCAAGGCCTCCCTTCAATATTGTGAGAAGACAGGAGATGTAAATTTAACAATAAAATAATGGTTGTTCCCTTGAACAAAATTCAGTGGATTGTTAACTGTACATTACCTGGTGTGTGATTATTCCCTAGGTGCCACTAGCTGTTACTACTCGCTAATGGAAAAGATAGTGAACATTGTTCAGTGGAGTCTTCCTATTAACATAATTTTCTTTTATTTTATGCCTCTGGTCGTGTCAGTTCTAGGAAGCATATTAATTGGGTCTGCTGACATTTAGTGCATGTCATTAGATCGGTTCTGGTAGAGGTTTTTGATTCAGACAAATGCTGGCAAATGTGATGGCAGGAGCCGCGATCAAATGCATCTCATTATTTTCCACGTTTATGGTCTTCCTACCACATTTCACTGAGACAATGGGACTCGCTTACAAATTGCAAGCAAGAAAAAAATAGGGTGGTTTCCAATGGCTACAAGGCAGCGGTTAGCTTTTTCTTTTCATCCTAGAAGGTTTAAAGCTGCAATCTGATTGGCTGCCACTAACACTTCTGCTTTTATTCATTATTGCTTTGATTGTCTCTATAGTCCAATTCTATATACCCCCCCAAAAAATGCTGAAAATGGAAATGATTACACCAACTTTGATCTATTTTCTTAAGGTCAAATCAATAAGGAAGAGATCGGATGGGCTGGAAGACCTTCACTCACAATTGATGGGGCGATGGGGGGTGTATTTTGGTAGTTAGGGATGAGAAAAATGATTTTAGATGACTTTGTTGTCATTGGTAAAATTTACGTTAAAATTTTTAAGCCAATTTTTTATTGGCACAGTGTTTATATTTGGTGTATGCAAGGTAGTTTTGATGTGTTTTTCTGTATTCCTTTTTATGTGTATTTGATCATTATTTGTATACTGTTATTTTATATTTTTTATTTTACTTTTTTCAAAGTTTTTTTGTTTTTTAAATGAAAAAACAAAAAATAATAATGGTTCAGGTTAGCTAAAAGGAGTGTTTGGGACCCTCAGGAGTCATTTAAAGCATATTGCACCAAAAGCACCAAAAACGACCTTGTTTTTGCCTTTACTATTGACCTTAGCTCTAACCCAAAATGGTGTAATTTTTTTCCAAAAGGGAACTTAAAAGACACTGTTTTGTTCATCTCTGTTTGTAGCACATTGAAATGCTTTCTAATATACTCTTGTACAGCATTTAGAAAATTATGTATTTATTATTTAGTAGCTATTTACACAACTGTAATTTTTATCTAATAAGTAATTATTCTGTGGATCCAGACCCTAATGCCCCGTACACACGATCAGAAATTCTGCCAGTAAAAGTCGGATGTGAGCTTTTGGTCAGAAATTCCCACCTTGTGTATGCTCCATCGGACTTTTGCTGGCAGAATTCCAGCCAGCAAAAGATTGAGAGCAGGTTCTCTATTTTTCGGTCGTAAAAAGTTCCTATCCGAAAATGCGTTCGTCTGTATGCAATTCCGACGCGCAAAAAATCACGCATGCTCGAAAACAATTCGGCGCATGCTCGGAAGCATTGAACTTCATTTTCTCGGCTCGTCGTAGTGTTGTATGTCACCACGTTCTTGACGGTCGAAAGTTCAGAGAATTTTTGTGTGACCGTGTGTATGCAAGGCAAGCTTGAGCGGAATTCCATCGGAAAAACCATCCAAGTTTTTTCTGACGGAATTTCTGATCGTGTGTATGGGGCATTACAGTAATCCAACAGTCTGTTTTACTGAACTTTAGATTGTACACACTGTAAAGCTAAAGCTACAATTTGTAGTAGCTCTATCACACCACTAAAATCACTAGCAATTAATTGCTATGAGTAGCGATTGATCGCTAAACCGACAGAACAAATGGGTAGTGTAAGCTACACGAGTAGCATGAATCATACAATACTTTAGTTATGTGCGATTAATCACTATTACTTGCTAATTGTGTTGATAACACTATAGGGAGATATTTGTTCCACCTGTTTAGTGATTGATCAGCATTCTTACTGATTAATCACTAGTAATTTCACTAGCATGTTTGAGCTGCTAAAAATCAACCAGGTTTTGATGGCCTAATGTATGAAAAAAACAGCTGTTGTGTCCTAGAGCAATGGTAAAAACACAGGCTTGGAGTATTAGAACTTGCACTTTAACATTTGGGATTTATTATTTTTTTTGTTCCACTTGTATTGCATTTTAACATTTTGAAATGAAAAGGCCTGCCTAAGGGATACCTAATATTAACATTATTACCCATAAAAAGTGTCCTCCGTGCCTCTCTGATTTAGTTTTACTTCCTTACTGGGGCCTAACTTTCTTTGGCTTCAAAAACAAGTTATCAGTCAGTGCTTGTGTGTACTGAGCCATAAAAATATTTGTGGTAGTTGTAGTATTGACAGACACGAGCATAGATGATTGCTCATTTATACTATGTACATAGTGTAAATAATAACACAACCTCCTACTGTGATGTCTTACCTGATATAGTAATGATCTTTAAACATACCTTTTTCCTTGGTCCCACAGGCTTCACCCCCTCTAGTTTTGAGATGTACAACCAGTCCCACAAAGGTCCTCTTCACCAGGTCATGTAGTTGTCCCCTGGCTGACGCCATCACACACAATGGTTCACCGTTCACCTATTAGACCATCACCTATGTACTATTTTGTAGTATATGGATAGCAAACTATTCTTTTACCCTACAGCATGCTACTCATATAGCTGACACTACCCATTTGTTCTGTCGGTTTATCGATCAATCGCTACTCATAGCAATTAATTGCTAGTGATTTTAGTGGTGTGATAGAGCTAGTAAAAATTGTAGCTATAGCTTTATAGTTTGTACAATCTAAAGTTCAGTGCAACAGACTACATTTTAAAAAAAAGTCTTGCGAGCTACCATGTGAAAATCCAAATGATAAGAGATGATTAAAGGACAGCTGCTAGCATTGATCACGTCCCATATGCTTGTGCCAAATAAAAATTTATACCAATATAATGCTGCGCTGTCGAAAAATTATGGTAATCGTACTAAATCCTAATGTTACTGACTGCAATCAAATAGTGGTGGTGAGAAATTCCATTCCTATGTAAAAAATTTAGTGAACATAATAATGCAATCTTATGCGATTACAAGTTGCGATCATAAACAATAAAAAATTGCAATCCTATGCGATACTCCCAATAACAACTCCCAATAACAACCTGTTTAGCATACACACCTATACACATGTTGCATTCATATGCAATAGAGAAATATGCAACCCTGTGCGATAATTGCAATAAATGGGATAATTGCAGTGACAACCTGTAATTTACATAAATCTATATAAAAGTGCATCAATATACAATAATCAATATAGGATATATAAGATTAAAGTGAACAGTGTTTAAAGTGCTCTTGTGCCAAACTAATTCATGCATTAATCTGTGTCCACGGAATCACAACATAAAATCCATTCATAACTACTCCATTCTTCTGGTGCTCATTGCAGCTGATAAAACAGATGATAAAACAGTAAAGTGCTCGTGTCCACTCTTGTGCTCCCCCTTTGGTGTAAGCGCTCACCTTAGAGCGTGTGACCTTGCACCTAAGCTCGGTCAAAACACGCTTTTAAACCACCTCTGGGTTTATGGTCAGCATTCAGATCCTTGGATGGTTGCTTGCAGCAATATTCATATGGAAAACAGAGGAAACTGGATAGTGTTTTACCTTTTTAAAAGTTTTATTCAAAATGACAATATTCCCTATATTAGGGTACTCACATTTAATAGGTGCTATGAGCGCGCCACTTTGTAACAAGCCAAACAAATATGAAGACGGTGTACTGGTGTGTACCCAACCATAATAAATATAACCATATATAACCAACCATAATAAATATGACCCAGATGTAGTGCCTTTAACTATTACTAAGAAAACACTTAAGGTCAAACTCTTTGTTTAACCCGCCAGGACCAATGATCCCAATTGATAAATCCACCAGGATTCTTTTTTCTGATCTCTCTTATATAATTGGACCCTCTCCAGTGTCTCTTAGGGGCTTCTATGACCCAAAATTGCATCCCTTCTATATTCTGATTGTAGACATCCCGAAAATGTAACGATAAATTATGTTTCTCGAAACCCTTTCGGACATTTCTAATATGCTCTTCCATCCGAACTTTTAAAGCTCTTTTGGTTCTTCCTACATACAGTAAGTAACATGGGCATTTTATAACATATACTGCCCCGATTGTATCGCATGAGATTAATAAATACAGTATGAGCTAATGACACTTCGCATAAATATGAAGCGGTCTATTAGCATATTGTTAACTGCTATTTACAGGCAGATGAGGTAGTTAGAATGTCGTGGTTTTCAATGATACTGTTTTATATAATTTTTTTATAGATATACATTTTTTTATATATTTTATGTTAGTGACGCTGTGAAGATGTGTCCTTCTCCTTGCATAACGTCTTGAATGTAACCTGTAGAGAGCTATATAGGCTGATTTTAGGCTGATGGGCATCTTTTAGATGAGCGCCTTCTAAGCCATTACAAACTGATGTTATTATGCTGCTGTGTGTTACTGTGCATGGTCACAATACACGGCATGCAGTATGGGTAGAGTGGAACATTCTGACCTACCAGAAAATGGCCGCAAGCATACAATAAACTATAGAATGTCTGCAGTTTTCAACAAAATGGCCGCAATGACACTATAAAATTATTGACATCTCAACCATCCAATAGAATTCCCCCTGAGGAAGATACAACATTTCCCGGTATCGACACATGTTGGGGAGGGGACAGGATGGTTTGTGAGACAGTGGAGTGTTCTCAGAGCGAGAGAGGACACACCAGTACAGTATCTCTATATTTGTTTGGCTTGTTACAGAGTGGTGCGCTAATAGCACCTATTAAATGTGAGTACTCTAATATAGGGAATATTGTCATTTTACATAAAACTTTTAAAACGGTAATACGCTATCCAGTTTCCTCTGTTTTCCATATGAATATTGTTGCAAGCAACCATCCAAGGATCTGAATGCTGACCATAAACCCAGAGGTGGTTTAAAAGCGTGTTTTGGCCGAGCTTAGGTGCAAGGTCACATGCTCTAAGGTGAGCGCATACACCACAGGGGGAGCACAAGAGTGGACACGAGCACTTTACTGTTTTATCATCTGTTTTATCAGCTGCAATGAGAACCAGAAGAATCTAGTAGTTATGAATGGATTTTATGTTGCGATTCTGTGGACACAGATTAATGCATGAATTAGTTTGGCACAAGAGCACTTTAAACATGGTTCACTTTATTTCTACATTGATTATTGTATATTGATGCACTTTTATATAGATTTATGTAAATTACAGGTTGTCACTGCAATTATCGCATTTATCGCAATTATCGCACAGGGTTGCATATTCCTCTATTGCATTAGAATGCAAAATGTGTATATAGAGATGTGTATGCTACACAGGTTGTCATTGGGAGTATTGCATAAGACTACATTTAACAGGATTACAGTTAAAGTCTGGATCCACAGAATAATTATTTATTAGATAAAAGGTTATTCTTGTCAGAATTGATCAAAAACACACAAAACATATCAAATCAATCGAAAAGAGGGTCTTGTTTGTGACTTTAATTCCATTTGATCAGCTAAGTCGCACTGAATAATGGATTAAATGAGAATATCAATGCCTGTATGACTACCATTACATCCGCTTTTCTATAACTTGGCTTAAATGAGGCCCACTGTGTGCTGTTAAAAATTTAATTTCTCCTACCTAAATTCTTCAAACATTGGTACTACTGGCTCATAGACTCCAAATCCCTTCAAATCCAGTAACTTATGATCGCTACAAACCCCATGGACACCTCCCCCTTCAACCTATTATACATCTCCTTCCCCCTGACCCCTGAGAGAGTCATCTATTAGGTCCACACCACTTAGTGTTGGTTGCATATCTCTCAACTGCCTTTTTGCTGATCCTCCTTTCTCCTCTTACTTTCTCTACTGACTACTGACTCACTAGGCCCCCCTCAGACCCCAACTCAGACTCCAAACAACATTTTGTTCCAACAAGGGCCTGATTGCAGTAGCCTCTATCAACTCTGTTCTACATTTCTACTCAAAATTTTATGTTACTTGCCTTCTATCATAAAGTTGTTCTTATGTTATACTGTTAGTGACAATTGAGGCGGCTGCGTCCGCCGCTCCGTTCCCAATATTGTCATTGTACTCTATGCTTTTAAATTTGAATAAAAACTTAGTTTAAAAAAATTATTAAAATGTAATTTCTGAGAGGGAAAGCAACCTACACATTTGTGTAGAGCCAACCACATATTTATGTGAAAATGTATGAATCGTCATGGTTCAGGTCACACAAGGCTTTACGCAGAAGAGAGAAGGAATGTAGATATCATTAAATATTACAACGTACAGTATGCATGTAATGCATGACACTCTAATAACAGCTTTGTCATAGTAAGCAAAGTAAACAGATCAGTGTCACTAGAGTCACATATATCAGAGCCTCACTTTCAAAATATTGACGCCTGACCTGAGTGAAAATAAAACAATAGGATCTAGTTTCCAACTCATAGCTAAGTGTGTACAGACACCGAACCATGTAGAAACGTATTTAGTATCTGTTACAAAACAAGGATCACAAGAACACAAGATCCTCCCTATACAAAGGTGTTGTCATGTTCTCATTTAATTCATTAGATGACCTTCCATAAATCAGCCTTAGTGACAAAGTGTACAGTAAACTAATCGTCAATGCTTAACTCGGAAGTTCTCATGTTTGTCCCATCCCATTTCTAAATTCAGCACTATTCATTTCTCAAATTGAAGTATCCAGGGGCATAAATATGTTTTCTTCTTGGAAGGGGTAGGGGTGTTTGAGAAGGAAAATGCATGGTGTAATCAATATTAACAAAATAAGACCTGGGGGTACACTGAAGAGATTATAGGAGTAAAATAAGCCCAATTGGTGGTGTCAGTGGAAGCAATAATGACCATCAGCATGTGTCAGGGACAGCAATAAGCCCCAACAAAAAACCTCAGCAATTGTAGGGCAAACCATAACCCCCAGCAATTAATTCTAGTAAAGTATCAGGGTAAGCAATAACCCCCAGCAATAAACCCTAGTAAGTATCAGGGTAAGCAATAACCCCCAGCAATAAACCCTAGTATCAGGGTAAGCAATAACCCCCAGCAGTAAACCCTAGTAAGTATCAGGGTAGGCAATAACTCCCAGAAATAAACCCTAGTAAATATCAGGGTAATAACACTCAGCAAGTGTCAGGGCCCCCTCACAACCAAAATCCAGACAGCACAAATCTCCCCCAACATATTATATCTTGCCTTCGGTGGTTCTTCCTTTCCCCTTCTATAAACATAGTAATTACAGTGCCTTGAAAAAGTATTCATACCTCTTGACGTTTTCCAAATTTTGCCATGTTACAACCAAAAACGTAAATGTATTCCATTGGGATTTTATGTGATAGACCAACACAAAGTGGCACTTAATTGTGAAGCAGAAGGAAAATGATAAATGGTTTTCAAAATGTTTTACAAATAAATATGTGAAAAGTGTGGTGTGGGTTTGTATTCAGCCCCCCTGAGTCAATACTTTGTAGAACCACCTTTCGCTTCATTTACAGCTGCAAGTTGTTTTGGGGATGTCTCTACCAGCTTTGCACATCTAGAGAGTGACATTTTTGCCAATTCTCCTGTGCAAAATAGCTCAAGCTCTGTCAGATTGGATGGAGAGTGTCTGTGAACAGCAATTTCCAAGTCTTGCCACAGATTCTCATTTGGATTTAGGTCTGGACTTTGACTGGGCCATTCTAACACATGATTATGCTTTGATCTAAACCATTCCATTGTAGCTCTGGCTGTATGTTTAGGGTTGTTGTGCTGCTGGAAGGTGAACCTTCGCTCCAGTCTCAAGTCTTTTGCAGACTCTTACAGGTTTTCTTCTAAGATTGCCCTGTATTTGGCTCTATCCATCTTCCCATCAACTCTGACCATCTTCCCTGTTCCTGCTGAAGAAAAGCATCCCCACAACATGATGCTGCCACCACCATGTTTCACGGTGGGGATGGTGTGTTCAGGGTGATGTGCAGTGTTAATTTTCCACCACACATAAGGTTTTGCTTTTAGGCCAAAAAGTAAAATTTTGGTCTCAATTGACCAGAGCACCTTCTTGCACATGTTTGCTGTGTCCTGCACATGGCTTCTTGCAAACTGGAAACAGGACTTCATATGGCTTTCTTTCAACAATGGCTTTCTTCTTGCCACTCTTCCATAAATGCCAGATTTGTGGCGTGCACAACTAAGTTGACCTGTGGACAGATTCTCCCACCTGAGCTGTGGATCTCTGCAGCTCTTCCAGAGTTACCATGGGCCTCTTGGCTGCTTCTCTGATTAATGTTCTCCTTGCCTGGCCTGACAGTTTAGGTGGACGGCCATGTCTTGGTAGGTTTGCAGTTGTGCCATACTCTTTCCATTTTCGGATGATGGATTGAACAATACTCTGTGAGATGTTCAAAGCTTGGGATATTTTTTTTATAACCTAACCCTGCTTTAAACTTCTCCACAACTTTATCTCTGACCTGTCTGATGTGTTCATTGGCCTTCATGATGCTTTTTGTACACTAAGGTTCTCTAACAAACCTCTGAGGGCTTCACAGAACAGCTGTATTTATACTGAGATTAAATTACACACAGGTGGACTTTATTAGGTGACTTCTGAATGCAATTGGTTCCACTAAATATTAGTTAGGGTTATCAGAGTAAAGGGGGCTGAATATAAATGCACACCACACTTTTCAGATAAACATTTTGAAAACATTTATAATTTTCCTTCCACTTCACAATTATGTGCCACTTTATGGTGGTCTATCACATAAAATCTCAATAAAATACATTTACATTTTTGGTTGTAACATGACAAACTGTGGAAAATTTCAAGGGGTCTGAATACGTTTTCAGGGCACTGTACATTTTTTAATAAACAATTTCCATTCTCATTTCATCAGTGATGTCATGAATGGATCTCAATTATTCTCTGTGCATTGCAGGCAGATAATGACTGGTGGGAGGGGGAAACAGGTGTTGCTCTATGTAACTACCCAAAAACATCACAGCACCCTGCCTCAGTACTCCTCTAACAAGCCCTCAGCCTTGATTCAAGCATCAGTGCTGAGGGTTTTTGGGAGGATTTATGCAAATATCAAAATGCTTTGATGGGTGGATGTCAGTCTGGAAGAATTGGTAAAACCTCTTCTCTAACACACTGCCCAGCTTAGTAGTAATGAATCTGCCTGAGTACACCTAAGGGTTTAGCGAATCTTGCTCGAAACTCGTCAAACCCAAACTCAGAGGCAAATCCCATTAAAGTCTATAGGGAAGGGAGGTGGGGGTGGAAAGGCATTTTTTTTGCTGTCAAATTGTGACCATTTTAAGAGCTAATAGGCAAACTACTTTCAAAAAACATGGAGAGCTGGACACTGCCATTGGGGACATTTATCAATGCAAATAAAAAATATAAAAAATATTGTACAGTGAAAGGAGGGTCTTTTTCTGCAGTTTCAAGGACAACATTGAAAATACACAAATCAAAAGGGAATACTTTAAAGTGTTACTAAACCCACAACAGTAAAATCAGTCTGTATATGCAGTAAAGTAAGCTTGGTATACTCACCGTGGAACCTAAGAGGTTAATCCTTCACAATATGTAAAAAGGCTGTTTGATCCTGTCTTCTATGATCCTCCCCTTCTTTCACAGTACCCAAACCATCTCCTGATAGTACAGAGCCTTGGAGGCAAGCTGCACATGCTCAGTTTGGTGTGTATTGCTAGAGAGTTGTTTTTTCTTGGGAGAGTGCATTTGATCAGCACAGGGCCAATAAACACTGTCCAGACAGAGGGATAGGGGTCCTGCAGCCTCATTGGACAATCAAGGGAGAATTAAAACTCCTCCTACAAGCTTTAACCAGTGCTCTGTTGGACACTGATAGAAGTCGTAAGACTGCTATATACTGCTGATGACAAAAGGTATTTAGCAGTTTATATTTACTAAAATAATTGCATTTCCATGTTCTGTGTACTGTGGGAGGCCAGGTATGGTGAATGCAGGGTCCTTGGTTTATTAACACTCTAAAGCTGTACGTAGTGTCATGGAACAGTATGATTTGCACAGACAGTCTCCACTGGCAGTGCATATTTGGCTTTGGAATTCATTTTTTTATTTTACAATGACCTTGGCTTACATACAGCAGTAGCATCCCAATGTGACTCATATACAGTGTGTGGTAAATGTGAGTGATACAATGTGAGGTGGTTTAGGTGCACACCATTCTTGCACTCATTCAGATCTTTTTTCTTAAAAACAAGGCAGCTCAAAGAACAGATGTCAGAAACACTTTAAAGTGATTGTAAGGGGTTTTAAAAAAAAAAAAATAACAAACATGTTATACTTACCTGATCCGTGCAAGGGTTTTGCACAGAGCGGCCCGATCCTCCTCTTCTGGGATCCCCTGGTGGTGCTCCTGGCTCCTCCTCCTCATCAAGTGCCCCCATGGAGAGCCGCTTTCAATGGGGGCACTTGTGCGGGCGCGCTCCCGAGTCCTGGTGCTGCGTCCATTAACACAGACAGCAGGACTCAGCCCCACCCCCCCGACTCCCACGTCACTGTATTTGATTGACAGCAGCTGGAGCCAATGCTGCTATCAATCTGTCCAATGAGGACCCGAGACAGTGGCTGGAGCTGCTGGGCTGGTCCTCGACGCTGGAAAGTTTGGGTTCAGGTAAGTAAAGGGGGGCAGCTGCAGCACAGAAGGTTTTTCACCTTAATGCATAGAATGCATTAAGGTGAAAAACCTTGAGGGTTTACAACTCCTTTAAAGTGTTAGTTCACCTTTCCTGAACTTTTCCCACAAGATCCCCTACGCATTTTAGTTTTTCTAGCAAAACACAGACCATCACTCAGTCAATAAAAAAGGTGCTCCTTTTACTCTCCCTATGTGTTAGCCTTTTGCAGTCTGTTAGCAAAAACTCCTTGGTGTCCGATCCCTTTGGAAGTGCATCTCTAACGGGCACTAGATTCAGCCACTGCTGCCAGAGGAGAGAGGGTGCATTGCACATGTGCGCAGTTGAATAAGCCAGAGTGGTCACTAGGGGGGCACTTCCAACTGTGAGGAGTTTCTGCTGACAAACTCTTTAAGTTTTGCTTAGTTTTGAACACCCCAAACTTAAAAAAGGCCCTATCAATATAAAATTAAAATGAAATACCCCACAGAATAAATGGAAGCCCCCAAAATACTAACTAACCCCTAAAATAAAATACCATTTTGCAGAAAAAAAAATAAAAAAAAGTTAACTTTGCACAGAAGTGAGATCAGCAGTTAACAATGACTGCTGACCTCAAATCAAACACAAAATAAAATGAAAGACAAAAAAAACCCCAATAATAGGAGCAAAAAAAGCAGAGATGCTGATTGCCCAAAGAGCTAACATTTAGAATATAAAAGTACAGTTTCCTAAGTGACTCTAAATTCTCACTATGCAGTTTGTCTGCTTTCCCTGCAACAGCTTTAAATTCAATGACACTGTGGCTGCTCTTTGACCCCCCCAACCAACCTTTTCATTCTGGTTTAGAAAATTCTCCCATTCGACATTGCACATAAGTTCACGAGGATCACAAATCTTGAATTTGCAGGGTTTGCCTCAAACCCAAGATAGAGGCAAACCCAAACCTAATCCCCAATGCAGTTCAGAGATGTGAACAGGCTGGATTAACCTTTATGACAATTCTATTGCCACGTACACATGATCGGATTTTCCAACGGGAAATATTGGATGTGAGCTTGTTGGCGGTAAGTCCGACTGTGTGTATGCTCCATCGGACATTTGTTGTTGAACTTTCCGCCAACAAATGTTGGCTAGCAGGTTCTCAAATTTTCCGCCAACAAATGTTTGTTGTCGGACTTTCCAATCGTGTGTACACAAGTCCGTCGCACAAAAGTCCATGCATGTTCGGAATCAAGTACGAGCCGGAAGCGCTCGGTCTTGTAAAACTAGCGTTCGTAATGGAGACATCACATACATCTTGTACGTCACTACGTTCGTAATTGTTGGCCAACATTTGTGTGACCGTGTGTATGCAAGACAAGTTGGAGCCAACAACCTTCGAACAAAAATCCACGGTTTTGTTGTCGGAAAGTCCGATCGCGCGTGTGGCATTTGTCTGCTGTGGCTTTTCTGTGTTATACCATTGTGATCCACTTAGGTATGTGATCCACATAGGTTGAAATTGATGGACTTTTGCCTTTTTTCGACCTCACCTACTATGTAGCTATGTAACTATATGTGCGCATAGGCCGTGTTTTGTAGGCTGGTGTGAACTATTGTGGGCTGCTCAACCCCAATCAACCCTATTTTAATTATGCACCAGCACATAATCTTGGACTGCTTCCAGCACTGCAGTGGCTGGACAGCAGAGCAAAGACAGGAACAATTTTGTTTTTTTAATTAAAAACTGTTTGTGTAACTACCTTGCATCACTATACATCAAGAACATATACACACTGGATCTGGGAATTATCCGCTTCCTTTATGGAATGCGATCTGGCTTTAAAACACCTGTAGAACTTCACAGCAGATGTAATGTCTCTGGTTTCCAAGCAACTGACTTCCAATGACTCCCACACACTCTTTTCTCTGTGCCTTCATGTCATATATATTTATGAATGGGAAAGCTTTTCAAAACACATCACAGAAGCAGAAATATTGTTATTGTTTTGCTTTAACACAAAGCACCTTGTGTAGTATGTTGAAAAAAAAAAATGACATAAATAATTTCACCATGAGCCGCTTTGGCCTGGTAGAGTATTTCCAGTTCTATGTGTATGTAATATGTTCCCCAGGTATATAGAACATAAAGGGCCCCATTTAGCCTGTAATATAATTGTATGTGGTTTTGACTCTACAGAACAAAAAAAAAAAGAAAAAAAAGTGTATTTATTAAATTCTAGAAAACATAGGTAGTGTGGGCTAGTGACAAAGTCACCAGAGGCACCAACATCCCTGAATAATATATATATATGCAGGAAGGTTTTTTGTGGCATTTTTGGCAGTGCCCTAACACAAGTAGTACGTCAAAATTGTTTAAAATTTAACAAAATTTATTAATACATAATTCAAAGAGTGTATGACATAAACCAGTTAGCAGATTAACATTTTATCACGTCATTGAAGACACATTCAAGGTAAGTGATGATATGGTGTTATTATCCAGACATGTTTCACCCAGAGGGGCTTCCTCAGCGGATTGATTCAAACAATCATCACTATTATATAGTAGAGAACAATATGCAAAGAAAAAAACAATACATAATAACATAACCAATCGTAATTATATTATCTTATTTGCCATATCCAGCAATTTTCTTTTTTTTTTCCTTTTTTGAATAGTGATGATTGTTTGAATCAATCCCCTGAGGAAGCCCCTCTGGGTGAAACATGTCGGGGTAATAACACCACATCATCACTTACCTTGAATATGTCTTCCATGATGTGATAAAATGTTAATGTGCTAACTGTTTTATGTCATACACTCTTTTAATTATTTAATTTTGAGGTACTACTTGTGTTAAGGCACCGCCAATAATCCCTCAAAAACCCTCCTGCATGTATTTAATAAATGGTTAGACAAGATAGATGGTAAATGTTTAAAAAACAGTTTACAAAGGTGGAAGCAATAATGCAAAACTGGTCCAGGATGTCAGAACATGCATAGGCTGTAGAATAATACTAAATAGATTGTGAAAGCTGCACAAACTGTGACTTAATTAGAGACACGTGGCTGCATAGCATAGTCTCTATATGTCACTATAACACGAGACAGTCAAGCTAAGAATCACTGCTTAAAAACAGTACAGAACACAAACAGTTACTTGTGATTACACTCATAAACAGTGTGCCTCTCAGTGAGGTCCAGGGTAGCTTAGGTAACATAGGTGAACAGCTGGATGGATCTAAGGCCCAAGGATGAAGTGCCAAACCACTGGAATCAGGGTACTCTGGTAGCAATCAGGGAGGTGCTCCTTACAGAAGTTGGGTCTTTTATGCCCCGTACACACGGTCGGATTTTCCGACGGAAAATGTTTGATGGAAGCTTGTTGTCGGAAATTCCGACCGTGTGTAGGCTCCATCAGATATTTTCCATTGGAATTTCCGTCACACAAAATTTGAGATCTGGATCTCAAATTTTCCGACAACAAAATCCGTTGTCGTAAATTCCGATTGTATGTACACAATTCTGATGCACAAAGTTCCACGCATGCTCGGAATCAAGCAGAAGAGCCGCACTGGCTATTGAACTTCATTTTTCTCGGTTCGTCGTACGTGTTGTACGTCACCGCGTTCTTGACGTTCAGAATTTCCAACAAGATTTGTGTGACCGTGTGTATGCAAGACAAGTTTGAGCCAACATCCGTCAGAACAAATCCATAGATTTTGTGGTCGGAATGTCCGATCGTGTGTACAGGGCATTAGGCTCTTACCTGGCAACATGATCAATGGTTCTGACAGTGGAGAGCCTCCACCTGACTGTAAATCACTTATACAGGTACCCTTGCCTTATCAGGTGTGGCATCTCTAAACTGTGATGGAGGGAAGCTGAGGAATTTATATCTCCTGGGTGTGTCCTGTGAACCCAAGAGTTTTGAGAAGTAGTATTAAAGGGGCCTGCACCTTCAACTGAGCATGACAAATGCAATGTCAATTTTTCTATCTTCACATTTTCTAATTAGCCACAATGTCCAATTACACACTAGGATCATGGGCTATATATAAGGCAAGGGCCCTAAGCTTCAGTCCTGTATTTACTCCTCCAGACTTAGGCAGGCCATAGATGGTGCAAATTTCTTCCGCCAACCTGTGGTTGCCGGAAATAAATTTGTGCAATTCCCCCATCAACACAGACGGTGCTGACAGGGGAATCCCTCCTGCTGAGACATTGTCTGAGATGGTCATTATTGCCAGCGGCAGGCTGGTGTACCCAAGTTAATCTTCACTGTGGGGACACCAAGAAAAAAATAATCAGGTAACTAACCCTTCCCCACTTTATCCAAAACAAAAAAATGGCTTTAGATGCACTTTGGGTCTGTTTTGCAACTAAAGCGACAGTAATGGTTTTATGTGATCATGCAGCCCAATAGTGACCATTCACCACGTTTCTCTGTTGTGCCACAATTGTGAGGTCATAGTTCAACCTCAGAACCGTTGCAGAAATTAGAAGTACTAAGGGGCACTTTTTAAATATACACAGATGTGTTCAACCTCATATCAGTTAAAGTGATTCTTCAGTCATTTTTTTTAAACTGAAAAGTCAGTAGCTGAAAAAACTGAAGCTGCTTACTTTTAATAAACAGACACTGGGGGTTATTTACTAAAGGCAAATCCACTTTGCACTACAAGCGCACTGCGAGTGCACTTGAAAGTGCACTGAAAGTGCACTTTGAAGTGCGGTTGCCTAGGATCCGAGGGGGGCATGCAAGGAAAATAAAAAACAGCATTTTAGCTTGCACATGATTGGATAATAAAATCAGCAGAGCTTCCCCTCATTTCAGATCTTCCCCTCAAGTTTACAGCGACTGCACTTCCAAGTGCACCTGCAGTGCACTTGTAGTGCAAAGTGGATTTGCCTTTCGTAAATAACCCCCATTGACCTGTCCAAGGATCCAGGGCCATCCTCACTTGGGCCAGTCTTCGGGTCCCCCTCCATACATGGGTTGACATTCCCTGCTGAACTGGCCAAATTTCATGTATGGCCAGCTTAACATGCACTTCTTGTTCCAAACAAATAGAAGTTAAAGGGGTTGTAAACTCTCAAGGTTTTTCACCTTAATGCATTCTATGCATTAGGTGAAAAACCTTTTGTAGTGCAGCACCCCCCCAGAGCCCCCCCTTTTACTTACCTGAACCCAATGGTTCAAGTGACGGGGACGAGCAAAGCAGCTCCAGTCGCTGTCTCAGGTCCTCATTGGCTGGATTGATAGCAGTAGGAGCATTGGCTCCCACCTGCTGTCAATCAAAGCCAGTAACATGGGAGCCGGGGGGCAGGACCGAGTCCTGCTGTCTGTGTCAATGGATGCAGCAGCAGGACTCGGGAGCGTGCCCACAGGGAAATGCAGGTCTCCATGGGGGCACTCGATAAGAGGAGGAGCCAGGAGCCCCACTGAAGGACCCCAGAAGGGGAGGATTGGGGCCCCTCTGTGCAAAACCCTTGCACAGAGGAGGTAAGTATGATATGATTGTTATTTCAAAAAAAAAAAACCTTTACAACCCCTTTAAGAGAAAAAAGTATAGGTTTGGGAGTTCATGGAGGATATTACCAGGAGGCAGAAAAACACAGTGAGAAACAATTTCATAAAAAATAGATTATAGGACCATTAAGTAGTGAATGTGCATTAATCATTTTTGAAGAATAAGGATATAGTTTACTGTCAATTTAAAGAACATGGAAGAAGGTGGGGGTGTCTTCCGAATTGGCACAGTATCCCTTGGGTACCCCTAATTTCCTTTTGTGCACTTTGATGATAAGAGATCTGTCCATGTAGGGCTGTATTAACTTTCATTTGCAGACATGTTTCTCCGGGTATGGGTATCCCAAGTGCTAAAGAAGATGAGAAAGGACACCCTCACATCTTAGTATCAAAAACCTGTTATGCTACCAAAGATAACGAACACTTGCTCGCCAAAAACAACTAAACAGTGGCAGAAAAGTTCCATACTGGTATAACCTGAACCTCAGCAGGTTTGCTCTTTACAAGCCGCATCCACTTATGTTAATAAATTCAAATACATAATGAATTATGGTCTTCTGTCCAGAATACCACATGTCGTATGTTTTACTGGACATTTATAGAAAAATAAAATGGAAATAAATGCTTGTTATAAATAGGATATATTTTTCCTTTATGACTGATGCAGCATGGACTTGACAGCCCAGGATAGCAAACTATGATTGTTTCAGAGCATATTACATAGGTCATCTGGATTCCCCTCTGCCCCCCTCTCGGATCTTTGTCGCTCTCTTGACTTTTGTTAAGCTGCAATTTATTCTTCTGCTCTGATCTTTAACCATAAACTGATGTTTAGTGTCTTCATAACACTTTATTGCTCTCTAAAATTTAACTGGTTTCCATTATCCAGCCAAGTGGGATCAGCGTATGGGCAGGAGGAGAGGAGGGTGGATTCTAGGTCTGCTCAATGTCCATAGGAGTTATCTGTAGGCTGAACATGAGGGGGCCCCGGCAGATAGAGTGTAAAAATATTTTCCCCTCCCTGGGCCTAAATTTATGGGAGGAAGAAGACTAAGTGAGTTGGGTGTTAGCTCCCCAACTGCGCTGTGGATTTTTATTTTTTTTTTTGTATCCATGAAATCTGCCAGTTATGAGATTAACAATCTGATAAAAAAAAAAAAATCACAGTGAAGCGTTTGATTCATGCATGGAAAAGAGAGGCATTTGATTTTCCATCTGGGGGAGTGACAGCCATGTTTCCGATGTGTGTCTTCTATAATACAATATTAATGGAACAGTACTTTGTACCTAAAGCTTCCAGCTAAAATGTTTAAAATATTTTCTTTTGTGTTATTTTGAATACAGTGGAGAAGAATTAAAATCTTTATTTCTATCTGTGACCCCATTGGGGAGATATTGCCTCACTTCCCATTCCTGTGACACTCATACAACAAATAGGTGGAGCAGTTATTATTAGGAAAGGAAGGCACAGTAAGCAATACAAATATTTTCCGACGCTGTAACCAGGAGTGTGCCTTGGTTGATTGTTGCCTGAGGATGACAGTTTTGCCAGCATTGTTTCTTCTTCTTGTTTGGTGGATTGTAGGTGGGACTCCGGGGAATTAGGGACACCCAGTGGAGATTGTACCAGGTTTTGAATGTTTCTAGTGATCCCTCAGTACTGTGTCCTATGGAAACTCTGGATGCTACCACATTTTTGCCCACCGTGTGCCCATTTCTTTCTGTGCTCCCCCCTCCCTCCCTTTCTCCACCTTCCTCTACCTAGAATGTTGAAACTGGATGGAACTACGGCCTGGCCGCCAGTGCCATAGTAAATAATGATGTTGTGCAGCTATGATATAACAGTTACTAGGATGCAGGTGGCTGGACAGCACAGCATCAGTGGTTGCTAGGGTGCAGGTAGTTGTTATGGTGCAGGCGGCACTAGTGTTCTAGCAACTAGCTCAGTAAAGCTGCCCTTTGTACACAGGGCAATGATACTGAACTGCAGAGAGGAGTGTGTGGTATGAACATTCTAGCCTCAGTGTGACCCCCACAGAGTGCTGCCTGAGGCATTTGTCTTACTTTATGTCATTGGAGGCATGCCCCACAGACCTGATGGTAACCTTTTCTTCTTCTTAAAAAAAAAATAAAATTCTGTATCAATGCCCCTGATGGAGAGATTTCCATAATTTTCTGTCCTGACAGGGAGATAGGGAAACCTTCCAAACAGAGGCTTTAACCTAAAATAAAAAAAATGTATGGTTGAAATTGGGCTTTAAGGTAGATCTTTCATCAGTTAAAACCTATGTTCCTATTTTTCACATTTTGTACCTGTAACACATTTGCTGTGCCCTCTTCTCAGTTATATTTAATAACATTTCTTTCCTTCTGTTCCATCTCTTTCAGTTTGATATGTCCTGACGCTTTTTTTCGAGTTTGTGAGCTCATTAGCGATCACTGGAAATCTCACAAACCTATTTCACCCTGAATGTCATGTACAGTGGCTCTCGTAGCTGCCTTAGGATTGAATGGAAACCTTTTGGGAAAAAATTATTGGGGCTGACATTGCTGACTTCTTATTTTGAAAATAATCATTAACAATAAATTGTTACAGAAAGGAGGTCTTCCAGCTTTATTTTAATTTGCTGCATGCTTTTTTTAGGGTAGTCAGATAGTACTAAGATCAATGGATTGGCATGATAGCCAGGCAACATATTCATAAGCATGCGAATATTGGCAGCCTCCATGTTTCTTTCTGGAAGATTTTATGTGCAGCTTTTTAAGAAGGGAAGTCTGAAAACCTGCCTTTATAACATCAGCATGAGCTTGTGCGCACCCTCTGAACAAATGCTCTTTTTTTACTTCATTGAGCTGCATGCTGGGTCATTCCCACCCCGCAGATCATCTAAATAAAGAGGCCTGCAGCTCATTGGAGTAAACAAAAAGATTGAGTTTGCAGTTCAGCTAGAAATGAGTTTGCAGGTTCCCAAGCTCATCTCCAATGGCTTCTCCTATTTCTTTTGACTTTCACATTTTTAATTGTTGTCATTTTGTATTTTTATTACCATTTTTCATATTTGAATTGAAAAATGAATATTATTATACAGGTTTCTTTATAGAACCAACAGCTTGCACGGTGCTTTATAATATAAAGGGAGACAGAATGCCCTATATACAGTATGTACTGTGGTCGGCAAGTGAAAAATACAGAAAGTCCTGCTTGTAAGGTTTAATGAACCCTTTTAGGCTGGGTTCACACCTATGCGAATTGGATGCGGATTTCCCTGCATCCAATTCGCATAGCAGGAGAATGTGACTGGCTCTCTATGGAGCCGGTTCAAATATCTCCGCAGCAGGTTCAGTGCGTTTTGCAGGAAAAACGTGTGCCTTTTTTTGGTCCCTTTTAGGTCCGATTTCAGCCCAAAATTCGGGCTGAGATTGGACCTGAAGCAGTGAACCAGCACGCACCGGACCCCTGCTGTGCAACGGATGCGGCTCATATGTGAACCCAGTAGAATTCCAGGATAGAAGTAACTGAGCCTAAAACAGCCCTCACTTCCCTTCTAACTCCTATACTAACTGCCCTGTAGAAGACTTGGGCTCCATTCACACCTAGGCGATTTGAATTGCGGGCGGAATCCCTGTGATTCTGCCCATGATTCCAAATCGTGGCAAAACGTGGAACATGTTTGCTATTCAATGCCATTACTTTGCACCGCGATTGTTGTGCTATTAAGAAGTAATGGCATCGCAAACGCACCCTGTGTTTTGCCACGATTTGGAATTATGGGCAGAGTCACGCCAATTCTGCCCGTGGTTCAAATCGCCTAGATGTGAATGGTACCTTATACTTAAGCCAGATAAATGAATAAAACCTGACAATTTCGGTTGGGGCCACTATACTAACAATCCAATGTTAGTACAGCGATCTCCACTGCTGTTCTATTGTGTTCTGACAGGGGGGTGCCCCCCCCACCAGAAAACTCCGGTCAGTGCGTTCAGCCATTGGCTGAGAGCGCCGATCGGGAACCAGTCGGCTTCTGGTTTTCCAGCATGCCCATCCGTTTGGCTGGCTTCAGTCGGACCAGCTGCTATACACACAGGCCAATTCAGCCTGTGTGTACTAGGCTTTACCTAATCCAAGAGCGCTCCTGTCCAGTCATGTGATTAGCTCCAAGTGGCCGGCACTAGGGAGAAGAGGGACAGCTGACAATGGATGCCCCATAGTAATCCTATGGGGGAGGTCACCACCCAGGCATTCCACCCGTTGTCAGTGTTCTCTACTTTCCCCTGAAGCCAGCTGCTGGAGAAATCACGTGACCAGACCGGAGCTCTCTGAGAATAGGTAAGTATAGGCAGCCTAATTCTAAAGTGTAGTTAGAATAGGAGTTAGAAGCGGGTGGGAGCAATTTTAAGCTTGGTTAGTTCTAGACTTGAGTTCCACTTTTACCTCCTTAGCGGTATTCCCGAGTATGGCTCAGAGTGAATTTTCAGTACCAAAAGCGGTAACCCCGAGCTACACTAAGTAAGTTACTTACCTTGTCCCCAGGATCGCTGTATGTGCGAGCCGTGTCTCCGCTCGATTCATCACAGCGCCGAGCTCCGTTCCCTGCGAGCGTTGAGACACACGGGGACGGAGCACGGCGCCAAATTCAAAAAGTTAAAAACACACAATACATACAGTACACTGTAATCTTACAGATTACATTACTGTATCAATTTATTTCACATCCCTTTTGTCCCTAGTGGTTTGTCGAGTGCCTTGCATGCAGTTTTATATTATAAAACCTGTTCTTTCTGCCTGGATACTGAAGATTGTCCATAGCAACCAAAAACCGTCCCTTTACATCAAAAGCAGTTTTAGACCAGTTAGAAAACAGCGATAATAAATTAGAATCACTCGCAGAATTGAGCCATAGTGATTTGTGGGGAAATCCGTCATCAAACACTGAAAGTAATGACAGCGACAATTCTGCAACTGAGCAAATTTCAGTGTTTTTGATTTGATTATATTATTGAATCATTTTTATTATTATTATATTTTTATTTGATATAATTATTTATAGTTATTTATTATATTATAATTTATGATTTCGTGTTTCAAACGTTATCATACCCGGGATATCTACTGGACTCTTGTATGGACAGATTTAAGTGTGTTATTCCTAAGTATTACAGGCCTACAATATAAAACGCCAAATTTCCATGCAAAACAATTGTACCGTTTTGAGCATCAAAAATCTGACATAATCATACCGCCAGGGAGGTTAAAGTATAAGATAGGGGTGCTCTGGGTCCCTTCAGGGATCGCTGGTGCAGAAAAGGCTCATTTAACTTTTAACTACCCTTATTATTACTAGTTGTTCATAGTCCTATATATTTTCAGTACTGTTTTTGCATTGTTTCTTATGTACATGATAGCTAGCCCTGATGACCCCCATTCACCTTACTGTAACAATACAGCCATCACTTTTGTCCAGCTTTTCTATTACAGGTCAGGTGCTCTTTGACCCAGCTAAAGAAGTATAGGCTAAAAGTCTTTGGCATCTACCCATAGGCCGAATATCATTTTGTATTGACGTCTATAGATGAATGTTTGTTTTATTTATGAGTGTGGGTAAGCAGGTGTGTGTGTGTGTTGTTCACAGCCCCTTCAGTAACCCCCTAGGATACACAAAAAGGAGTAGGATAGTCTCTTCTACAGCCATAAAGTGATTAAGTGACTTTATATTACCCTCCTTCCCCTTTCATCTTTCCTTCTCCTGTCTCATACTTCCTCCTTCTCTTTCATCTCTGCAGTCCTTTACCCAATTACCTCTCTCACTCCTACAGGAACAAGTCTGGACCTCTTTAACCCTTCACTGCTGCACTAATTCTTGCATGACTGCGTTCTCCGGGAGATTAATGTGCCCACAAAATCATTTTATATGTGTTAGAGAGGACATAGCTTTGGGCTTCACGGGCTGCAATAAATTGGTATGCCCTGCATGCCATGATGTAATTTACCCAAGTATCTGACCCTGTGGCACTGTCAAAGAAATGTACCTTCACAATGACATTGTATACAGAAGGGTTTGCAGTGCCACCATCAAATCAATCTCTTTATATTGAAAAATAAATATGTCTTTATATTTACTGTACATAAGCAATGCAAATATCTGCCTACAGTGAGAGCGAAAACATATTCCAAGTTGGTTGACGTGTTTCCCCAGGGCTAGGGCTGGTCACAATAACATTTCACATTCTTCAGGCCTTAGGCACTCCGCAGTAGGTATTTTTATGGCTTCCTCAGTTCCCTTTAGGCTCTCTATAACCCTGTCTTCTACTGACCAGTCCAGTTGCCTCTTGCACCATCTGGGTGTGCAGTATGGTTTTTACTGCTGTCTTGTACATGTCTGGAGTTCATGGGGGAAGGGAGACTCAATACAATAGGAAGAGCTATTGAGACGGGCAATAGATCACTAATGACAATTTACTTTTTCGGTTTTTTAAAGTGTATGTCTAGCCAAGACATTTTATTTTTGTTTTGTATACTGCAGGACATAGTTTAAACACCCTATCTTTTTTTTTTTTTTTTTTGCTGTCTCTCTTCCATTGAAAAGATTTCCTTTCACCCCTTGTCCTGTTGACACAACAGAAAATGACAGGAGATATCTAAAAAATGAGGGTAAACCACTTCGTAGGCCACCATACCTCCCAACTTTCTGAGAAAAAGAACGAGGGAACGAGGGACACCTATCAGCAAAAGTATGCAGGCATAGGACAAACCTTTTGCCATGCCCCCTTAAAGGAGAATTGTACAAAAAAATAAGATTGGTTAAACCCACAAGTGCTTATTTTACCACTACTATTTTTTTATATTGGCTTTTGGAATTTACAAATGCAGCAATTTAGAAATCAGATAAAAGGTTTAGCCCTGGGAAAAACTTTTTGATGATAGTTAAAAAGTGCATTTTATCTATATAGATCAGACCAAAATGAGGGACATTTAAGGAGGAATGAGGGACAGAGGGACATTGCTCCAAATCAGGGACAGTCCCTCAAAATCAGGGACAGTTGGGAGGTATGAGACCACTGTCACCCAAAATGTTTCCCCACATCTCCAGTTCTTATGGCAAGCATAATATTATGGATTTTCCATTACTTTTGTTGCTTACTGCCCGCATGACAATGCCCAGTGACAATGCCCAGTGACAATGCCCAGTGACAATGGTCACCATGACTCTTAAAGATGGTGACTCTCCCCAGCTGGGATCATTGATAACAAAAAAATACCTGACAGAAGTTGTATTCTGTTAGAAAATACTTGACAGCTCTTTTAACTTCATGCACACTGGGGCTTTTATAAATGCTTTTCTTCTGGCAGAAGAGAAAAACGCACCTCAGCCGGATGCGTTTATGTGCATCAGTCACATGGGCGTTTTTTTCATTGGCCAGAATATTTACTTATTCTGCCCATTGAAATGAAAAACCGCGCAAGGGCTAAATGCACCTAGCGCTTAGTCACGTTTACACGCGCTTAGGCACGTTTTGGCGTTTTTTCTAGCAAAATGCTCCTCTCTTGAGCGCACAAGTGATGTTTTTTTTTGTTTTTGCCTTTAAACTCCTGTAAACGCCTATGTGTGCATGGACTGGTTCATGGATAGCTAACATGGAGGGGCAGAAAGAGAAAAAAAATACAGGCATTTTTGAGCTTAAAAGAGATGTATGGGTTTTATTTTTTTTTTAAATCATACTTACCTAGCTGGATGCTGCATCTGTCCCCTGCCGCCTCTAACAATAAGAACCGAGCAATCAAACACTGCTTATCGCTTGGTTTTCAAGGCTCCCTGAGCAGAGAGCTAGTGACTGTCAGTCACCTCTCTGTGCTCTGCTCCTTCCATGCTCACTCGAGCTTTGGGCTGTGGAAGGGGGGGAGGGGCGGGAGCGGCTGGCTCAGGCTTTCAGCGGCTTGCTGAGAGGCTGAGCCAGGTGGCGGTCCAGGCATGTGGGTGGATCCCAATCTTATGGTCGTGATCTTGCCTGAGCCTGGACCAGCTCTGTGACATCAGCTGACAGCGGGCTTCAGCCTGCTGTCTGCTGAAAACAGGTCACAGGAGTGCAGAAGGAACTGCACTCCTGTGATCCACAGGAGAAGTACAGCCAAACGAGCTTTGGCTGTAGTTCTCCTTTAAATGTGCATTAGACCTTAGAAAACTAAATGAAACAAGTATTGAGTAGAAATACACTTTCCATAACTGTTCCCCTTAAAGTGATTCTAAAGGCCGACGTTAGCTCCCAGCCCCCTTGCCTTCAATCAAAGCCTCAGAAGCAAGTCCACATGAGTGCCTCCATAGCAAATGGCTTGCTATGGGGGCATTTAACAGGGAGAGGGACCCAGAGTGCTGGCAGGGGACCCGAGAAGAGGAGGATCAAGCTGCTCTGTGCAAAACCATTTTACTCTCATACAGATGGCACTTTTTCCTTTGTCACTGTTACCCAGATATTTAGCACTATTAATAAACTCTTCAATTCACTCTGGTGTGTCACAACCATTGCCACTATTTTGGCACATGGAGCAACCCAGTGGTGTATTTAGGTTTTGTGCTGCCCTAGGACTGACTAAACTTGGGCACCCCCTAATTTAAATATGACCCACCCCTTCCTGTCAAGGCCACTCCCCTTCCCTTTTAAGACCGCCCTGTCATCTTCATCTGATGAAGACAGAGGGACGTCGGGGGAGGAGGACAGACAGGGTTGTTGTGGTGGTCAAAAAGGCCTAGAGAATAGCAGGTTAGGCACGGCTCAGTCCGTAGGAACAGTAATGGATAATGGCCAACAGGCCCTCTTACCAGACCCAGCGAAACTGCAACAGTGATCCTGTGGCTCCCTCTCTGGTGGTGCGGGTACAGCGTGGCTCTATCTGGTGGTGCGGGTACAGTGTGGCTCTCTCTCTGGTGGTGCGGGTACAGCGTGGCTCTCTGGTGGTGTGGGTACAGTGTGGCTCTCTCTCTGGTGGTGCGGGTACAGCGTGGCTCTCTGTTGGTGTGGGTACAGTGTGGCTCTCTCTCTGGTGGTGCAGGTACAGCGTGGCTCTATCTGGTGGTGCGGGTACAGCGCGGCTCCCTCTCTGGTGCGGGTACAGTGTGGCTCCCTCTCTGGTGCGGGTACAGCGTGGCTCCCTCTCTGGTGCGGGTACAGCGTGGCTCCCTCTCTGGTGCGGGTACAGCGTGGCTCCCTCTCTGGTGCGGGTACAGCGTGGCTTCCTCTCTGGTGCGGGTACAGCGTGGCTCCCTCTCTGGTGCGGGTACAGTGTGGCTTCCTCTCTGGTGCGGGTACAGTGTGGCTCCCTCTCTGGTGCGGGTACAGTGTGGCTCCCTCTCTGGTGTGGGTACAGCGTGGCTCCCTCTCTGGTTGTGTTGGTACAGCGTGGCTCTATCTGGTGGTGCGGGTACAGCGTGGCTCTCTCTCTGGTGGTGCGGGTACAGTGTGGCTCCCTCTCTGGTTGTGTTGGTACAGCGTGGCTCTATCTGGTGGTGCGGGTACAGCGTGGCTCTATCTGGTGGTGCGGGTACAGCGTGGCTCCCTCTCTGGTGGTGCGGGTACAGCGTGGCTCTATCTGGTGGTGCGGGTACAGCGTGGCTCTATCTGGTGGTGCGGGTACAGCGTGGCTCTATCTGGTGGTGCGGGTACAGCGTGGCTCCCTCTCTGGTGGTGCGGGTACAGCGTGGTTCCCTCTCTGGTGGTGCGGGTACAGCGTGGCTCCCTCTCTGGTGGTGCGGGTACAGCGTGGCTCCCTCTCTGGTGGTGCGGGTACAGCGTGGCTCCCTCTCTGGTGGTGCGGGTACAGCGTGGCTCTATCTGGCCTCTCCCAGCACAATCCTCTTTTTTTCTTCCCCTGTAGCACTCTGCTGTTTGCCGGGTTCCAGGTCCCCCCCCAGTGCATGTATGTTGGGGGACTGTAGCCTGCTGTCTGTGGACATACTGGGGCCGTCAATCTTCTGGGACTAAGTTTCCCATAATGCCCATCCCCCTCCTGATTGGCTCTCTGCTATGACCAATGGGGAGGGAATCAGAGCGGGCAGAGAGGGGAACACGAGAGCCGCTCTTTTTCTCCTGTTCAACTTCAGCTGACAGGAGAAAGGAGGGGGGCAAGCGGGGGAATTACACAGCCGCTGTGTACAGCTCTCCTCTCCCTGTCACAGCGTCGCTGCCTAAGTTAACATCGCTTTGCCACTGAGGGGGGCAACTGCACCACTACAACTGCTTCCTAGTGTCACCCGGGTGCAGTCCGCCCCCCCCCCCCCCCCCGCACTCCCATAGCAATGTCATTGGCGGCCCTGCATGCGTGAGTCGGGAGGAGGATGCAGGTGTTTTTTTTTCGTGGGGGGGGTTGCCGCCCCCCCGCAAAGTGCCGCCCTAGGCCTGGGCCTTGTCGGCCTAGGCCTAAATACAGCACTGGCGCAACCATTACACATATTCTGGCATGGTGTGCCTTGCCTCCTACTCTACCTCTTGTCCCATCCCCATTCTCAGACCCGCTGATTTACAGAAGTTCCCAGGTATTCTCATGTGCTGTGATATCCACTATTTCTTATGTGATACATACGGAACAAGACTATTGGTCTAGGGAGTAAGAAAGTATAAATTTGGCCTTCATTGTGGATCAGCACCAGGTGAATCGAAAGAGTAAGATTGTACATGCAAGCAGATTGCCTATTATAGTGATTGTAAACTCTTACATATCCAGTGAAGTGACTAGCTTCAGGTGGTACCCAGAGAATAAACAAATCTTCCTTGTACTTGTTTATCTGCAACCCTCTCTTCTCTACAACTTTTCAAAGTGCAGAATTTATATAGCTTGTCTGAGCTTTCAGAAACCAGGAGACAGGAAGCTGAAGTTACACGCTGCAGTGATAAATGAGGGGAGCTCCAAGAGCTGCAGAGCTGATTGGAGGGAAGGGACACACACACACACACCTTTAACATAGCACACCAGAACAGTGCTACGGCTGTCAATCACAGGCTGTGTGCTGGAGCTCCCTCCCGTGTCACCTTTTTTCTCTTGGTGCAGGTAAAATTTGTCAGAAGTGACTCATGCAAATAGCAGAGGAAGGAGGCAGCAGAGAGAAATGACACTTATGCCGCGTACACATGAGCAGAATTTCCGACAGAAAGAGTCTGATGGGAGCTTTTCATCATATATTCCGACCGTGTGTATGCCCCATCTGACTTTTTCCATCAAAAATTCAGACGGACTTAGATAGAGAACATGTTCTATATTTTTCCAACGGAACAAATTATTATCAGAAAAAACGCTTGTCTGTATGCTGTTCCGACGCACCAAAAACGACGCATGCTCTGAAGCAAGTACGAGACGGAAGCTATTGGCTACTGTCTATTGAACTTCTGTTTTCTAGTCCCGTCGTACGTGTTGTATGTCACCGCGCTCTGGATGGTCGTAATTTGGTGTGATCGTGTGTATGCAAGACAGCTTGAGCGGAATTCTGTCGGAACTCCGTGGGAAAAACCTTCAGAGTTTATTCCGACGGCAAAACTGGTTGTGTGTGCAGGGCATTAGTGCTCTGGATTGAGACAAGCACACGTTATAAAGGGATATGCTTTGTTGATATTTCATATCAGAGATTTACAACGACTTTAACAGAGATAACACACTCGTGGCAGCTCCCCCAGGGAAGTGGGCAGAGGAAAGGCACTGGATAAAGATCTGCATTTAAAGCTGAACTCCAGGTATGATCCTTATTGCATACTTTGGTTAGCTATGCAAGTATGCATATCTCATACCATACAGGCTGCTGGAAATGCTGACGTCACCAACCCTCCTCTTCACCTCCTCTAATCAGACAACGCCTTGTCTTCATTGAAAAAAAATGCAAGGTGTTTTATAAATTGAGGCACTGCTGAGAGAGTGACCTCCTGTGGTCAGTTTGCAGAAGGGCAACTGCTATCACATAACCTAAACTGGACCTGGAAGATCGCAGCTATAACTGTAGTCTCACTGACTATTGTAATGATAGGTTCCCCAGCAGACCCTCAGGTATGAGATATGCATACTTAAACTTAGTACACACTAATAGTTTTTTTCGTTCAACCCAGCAGCAGTTGTACCCAGAAGCCGCTGTACTAACTATGCAATGTTAGTACAGCGATCTCCCCTGCTGTGCTATTGGGCTCTGACAGAACACTCTGGTCAGCGCTTTCAGCCACTGAACCAATGCACTATAAATATGCAATAAAGCTTTAAGACAGTATGAAATCACCCAAAAAGTGCCTATAGTTACAGGATTACTCCAGGTCTTTCCTAGACTTATTGTCTATGAGGCACACCAGAATAGACCCAAATGCCATTCTCATGGGACAAAACAATCATGCATGTTAGAGAACCCTGTTTAATCATTGCTACCCCCTAGCTAAGCTGGCATCTGGACTTTTTGCACCCCCTCCTCAGTAATGTCTACAACCAATCTGCAGGGCGTTTGTTGAGAAAAAAGTATATTCATATGTCAGCTGTTTTCATTTCAATGAGAATAACGCTGCCGGATCGCCAGTCGGCATCGTTTATGGTTGGAACTACGACATTATCTGATCGTCTTCAACTTTAGGTTGTAGGAAGAAGCAATAAAAAATACAATATTAAAGGAGAAGTACAGCCAAAGCTCATTTGGCTGTACTTCTCCTATGGATCACAGGAGTGCAGTTTGTTCTGCACTCCTGTGACCCGTTTTCAGCAGACAGCGGGCTGAAGATCGCTGTTGGCTGACGTCACAGAGCCGGTCCAGGCTGTGGAAAGATGGTGACAATATGCCTGGGATCCACTCTCAACCCTGGACCAGCACCTGGCTCAGCCTCTCAGCAAGCCGCTGAGAGCCTGAGCTAGCCGCTCCCGCCCCCTTCACAGCTCAGCGCTCCAATGAGTGTAAGGAGGAACAGACAGCGGTGACTGATAGTAATCAGCTCTCTCCTTGAGAACCGAGCGATCAGCGTTCTTTGAGCGCTCGGTTCTCAGTCTTAGAGGCGGCAGGGGACAGATGCAACATTGGACTGATGCTGCATCCACCTAGGTAAATCTAAAAAAAGAAAAATCCCATACTTCTCTTTTAAGTAGAGATGTGCACGACGTTTCAGATTCATTCATTATGTTAATCATTTTGTTTTACCATATTTGTTATGTTAGAATGATTTGTTTTCGGAATTTTTTTCATAAATTCGGATTCTTTTTTGTATTTTGTTGTTCCGAATTGATTTATATTTTCGGGAGTTATTTTGAAAGATTTGGATTTGCATGTTATGTTATGACTCGGAGATTCTGATGGATCCACCTCCATCCGACCCAAACACAATAAGTAGGGATCATCTTATTTCACTTGCATACCTTACTGTAACTATTTATTGTAATATGTCTCCATTTCATATGTATTATGTAGTGCATTTTATCCACTTCTGGACCGCTGATATACGTCAGCTGTTTTAAGAGGGATATCTTTGTTATGACAGCACCTAGCTGCCATAACCCGGTATAACCCCGGTATCCTCTCCTTCGGGTGATCCGGTTTCCGACAATAGTGGTCTCTGTGGCGGATTTGCTGCGAGATCACTTTTATCGGTGGCGGGACGGGGGGGGGGGGGGGGGGTATCTCCGGTTTTTCAAATGACAAAATTTTTTTTATTTTTTATTGCATTTTAGTGTAAATATGAGATCTGAGGTCTTTTTGACCCCAGATCTCATATTTAAGAGGTCCTGTCATGCTTTTTTTCTATTACAAGGGATGTTTACATTCCTTGTAATAGGAATAAAAGTGACACTTTTTTTTTTTTAAAGAACAGTGTACAAATAAAAGTTAAATTAAATAAGAAAAAGAAATAATTTTTAAACACGCCCTGTCCTGCCGAGCTCGCGTGCAGAAGTGAATGCATACTTGAGTAGCGCCGCATATGAAAACGGTGTTCAAACCACACATGTGAGGTATCGCCACGATCGGTAGAGCGAGAGCAATAATTATAGCCCTAGACCTCCTCTGTAACTCAAAACATGCAACCTGTAAAATTTTTTAAAGGTCGCCTGGAGATTTTGGAGGGTAACAGTTTGTCGCTATTCCACGAGCGGGTGCAATTTTGAAGCGTGACATGTTGGGTATCAATTTACTCGGCGTAACATTATCTTTCACGATATAAAAAAAAATGGTCTAACTTTAGTGTTGTCTTATTTTTTAATTAAAAAAAATTTTATTTTCTCCAAAAAAAGTGCGCTTGTAAGAACGCTGCGCAAATATGGTGTGACAGAAAGTATTGCAACAACCGCCATTTTATTCTCTAGGGTGTTAGAAAAAAATGTATAATGTTTGGGGGTTCTATGTAATTTTCTAGCAAAAAAAAAAATGTTTTTAACTTGTAAACAACAAATCTCAGAAAGAGGCTCTGTCCTTAAGTGGTTATATAATTCACGCTACGCTAACTAGAATAAAAGTGAATGCATCCAAATCAATTTGGATCATTTGTTATGTCATTTGGATTTATCCTAATCTCCAAATAACAAAAATTTTGTCCGAATTTTGTTTGAAATCGCACGTCTTATCTTAAGTAGCAGTCCTAATCAATGTTATTTAGCTCTAGTTAAACAGATCCATAGATCAGGTAGACCTTTTCACTCCATAGCTGTACTTCTAAAGAAAATTGTACAGAGATTGTTCAAATCAATTGTAGCATATGTGGTCAGCTTAAGTGCTTAGTTGCTAGAGGTTGAACTTTTGCACTTTTGTTAGCTGAAAAGGCCTATATTGTATTCTGTGACTAGCGATACTTAACCATCAACGTCTGCCACCTGCTGGACACTTCAAAAACTAGCCGACTCTTCTGTACTGCAGAATGTGTATCACCCATACAGAATATTGGGTATTTTGTATGCTTATTATTTTTTAAATACTGTTCTGCTTTTCTATACTATCATTAGTATATCAATCTAATATTTCACCTGTCATTTTTTTTTTTTAATTTGTCGTTGTTTGTATCAAGTGATTTAAAATGAAAAAGAACTAAATGCAAGCAAGCCTTTTTGTTTTACATTATCAGCCCTCTCCTACAGCAAAGGGATTAATTATAACATCCCTATTATAAACCCATTAACATTTTGCTGGTGTTTATTTTAACCAGAAGCAAAAAGATAATACAACCCCCCACCCCCAGCCACACATGTTTCCTGTCTGTTGAATAAAAAGAACGTGATTCCCCCCCCCCCTTTTTTTGTGATGCCCAAGAGGCGCTAATATGCAATATAATTATATGTGCGTTGCTTCTAGTACTGAATTTTGAGAAGCCAAAAACGCAGCCGTGGCAATGAACATCAAAAAGTAATTAAATGGTATGAAGAATAGGACACATGGAATACTACAAATTGCTTTTGTTTACCTCTTTAAAAACTAGCCAGACTCTTTATTATGTTGGTGTTAATATTTCATTTATTATAAATGTTATAAAAGTGAGATAGATGGTTAATTAATGTGCCTTTATAAAAAAATCTGTATTTTGGGGAAATATGCAGGCTGTCATTTCTGACCGCCTTGTGGAAATGCTAATTGCATGGCTGTCTCTGGTTTTATTCTTCTGAACGATTGACCTGAAATGGTAGAGTGGCAACACAGTGCATCAGTGAGTCAAGGGGCACAAGGGGCAGCAATCTGGGCACAGAAAGGCACAAGAGAGATAGTCCAGGGTCTCGGGGGCAGCAATCTGGGTACGGCAGGGATAGTCCAGAGTCACAGGGAAGCGATTCAGGCACAGCAGGGATAGTCCAAGGTGACATTAGCAGCTATCTGGGCACAGCGAGGTACAACAAAGATAGTCAAGGTTTAAAGGGGAATTGCAGACACAGCAAGAGACCAAAGCAACAGGCTCTATCCACTTCTGGCCATGTGGAGTCCCTTGTCTCTGGTGAACACTGCCATAGCATGGAAGAGCAGGTGTGCAGTGCCCACTGAGACTCTATGGCAGGGAGGATGAAAACCACAGCAGAAGATCAGTCTGCCCGGTGCTCCACTTGTAGGTGGTGTGGGATATATGTGTGAGGCCCAAAGAACAGGATGGAGGCTGGATGGTTTCTGTTCAGCTCAAGGTACAAAAGGGGTACACAGAGCTGACACCTCTGTAGTACCCTCCTGCCAGGCTACTAGGGTCTTGTTTTGGTCAGGCAAATTTAGTGTTGCTATCCTATAACCAGCAGAGATGTATGTGTGATTCTTAAGCCGCGTACACACGGGCGGACTTTTCGACTGAACTGGTCTGAACGAATCCGTCGGACAATCCGAAAGTGTGTGGGCTTCATTGGACCTTCAGCTGACATTTTCTGTCGAAAATCAGACGGACTTTAGATTTGGAACATGTTTCAAAGCTTTCCGACGGACTCGAGTCCGGTCAAAAAATCCATTCGTCTGTATGCTAGTCCGACGGACAAAAAAGGACGCAAGGGCAGCTATTGGCTACTGGCTATGAACTTCCTCATTCTAGTCCCTTCATCCAACAGACTTTTAGACGAAAGTACATCGTAACTCCGTTGAAAGTCTGTCAGAAAGACCGTCGGACCTTTGATGCTGAAAAGTCTGCTCGTGTGTATGCGGCATTATAGGTTGCTTTTGTGCTCTACAAACTGCTAGTCTGGTTGCTTCTCCCTCTTCTCTGGAGCTTTCCAGAACATAGTGGGTGGGCAGGCTGGATGGGCAACCAGAATATTTTTGCAGCCCCTGCCAATCCCTGGAGAGGTGTGTCCAGATGGTGGTTGGGGAGTGTATAAATAGTCTGGAGTCCAGGGTTCTTGTCGAGGAGGTGAAGTTCTCAGCCAGGGAGGGCTGCCTGACTTCCTGGCTGCATTGCTGGAGGCCCGACATGTTTCTCAGGATCCCAGCTGTTGCTGAGAGGGTCTGCTAAGCCACCAATCTTTTGGGGACCAAGAAAGGTACCACACTGAAGACCTGCCCTGGAAGTACACAGGGAGAGCCTGTCTGCTGGAATCAGAGTGGATTCTATACCAGAAAGACATTGTGAGTATAGGCCCAGAGGGGAACAGGATTTAATTAACTGTTCGTTTTGACACCCCTGAATCCCTCTAAGCACCGGTTCACACCAGAACATGGTGTGAGAAAGGCATATACCATGCATGATTCCCACACCATGTTCAAAATGCACCGGGTATGCGATCTGCTGCAGGTGTCAATATATAATCTTAAAATACTGCACATAGTCAAATGACGTCCTTGACTTTGTGCAGGGATATCTGAATGATGCCTGCATCATTCAGATATCATTCTTTCCAGCCGGCGATTCTGTGAACGATAAGAATGATCATAGCGGCAGTTCTGCCGCTTGATCGTTCTTATAGGCGACGGGAGGGGACATCCCCCCCCCCCTCCCGCCGCCATCTGGTGCTTCTCCGGGCTCTCCCGTGCCATGAGGGGCCCGGAGAAAGAATCGGCCGGTGCCGGATGAGGAAGATAGAGATTTCCAGTGACCAGATGGTCACCAGTCACCTCTATGACCGTCGGAGTCCCGGGCGTGACGTTATGTAAACAAAGCCATGATCGCGGCTGTCAGCATGACAAATGTTCAAAGTGTCGGCTATGGAGATTTTTAAGTACCGAATTTTGGCGCCATTCCATGAGTGTGCGCAATTTTAAAGCATGACATGTTAGGTATCTATTTACTAGGTGTAACATTATCTTTTACATTATACAAAAAAATTGGGCTAACTTTACTATTTTGTTATTTTTTAATTCATGAAATTGTTTTTTTTTCAAAAAAAGGCGTTTGAAAAATTATTGCACAAATACCGTGCAAGATAAAAAGTTGCAATGATCGCCATTTTATTCCCTAGGGTGTTTGCTAAAAAAACATATATAATGTTTGGGGGTTCTGAATAATTTTCAAGCATAAAAATGATGATTTTGACATGTAGGAGAGAAGTGCCAGAATAGGCCCGGTATTGAAGTGGTTAATGACAACCCAAATGCATATTGAAAATGCATGCACTACGCTATGTGCGATCCAGTGCTATTTCAGCCTATTCAAATGGATGGCCTAAAAATCGCACCGCATTAAATTGCAAAGGAATGCAGACCACCTTCCTGTACAATTCAGATGTGAACCGGCCCTTACAAAGCACCAGAACCAGACAGTGGTTCAAATCCTTCCCTCCGTCAGTCGTTTTAGAGAAATTACTTTACAACTAGGCATACGCAGATTTGTATGACCAGTTAAGTGCCAGTTTTATAAGAAGTTCTAAAAGGAAGGCATAATATGTGGGAAATTCACACAAGGAAAAGAAACTCTTTGCAGACAGCATATGTACCAACCCCTTGGCTACCATAAAAATTTGAAATAGACAAGTTTCCTACTTATAGATCTGGTTTTGATTCATTTTCTAGAAAAAAATCAATAATTAAATGTCCCAATGAAGTCTCAAAGTGAGAAAAAATGCATTAGTGTCATAAAGATGCATCCCAACCCACTCCCTAATGCCAATGGGCACATAAATGCCTACATATACAGAGGTTTGGGGTGTGACTTCCTTACCCCACTACTAGAGCATATGGCTTGGGCTATGTATGCTGAGAGCGTTAGAGGAATCGTTTTCAAGGAAGCCCTTTTCATACTACATCCCCAAAACGTGTGGGTTATTGACTGTGAATTTGTTGGGAGTGAGACGGGAACCGCACTATAGGTCAATAGCTACTCTGTATGGGATCCATGCCAAACATATCTCCTATGAATAACTTATAAGACCTTCATCACTTTACCCATATTGGATTTTGGGCCAAATTGGAAGACTTGTTATGTAATTTCATGGGTGACCAGCCTACAGTGTGAATGCACCACATCCCAAAATTTACAATATTACCACAAGAATATGAACAAAAAGACCTTTCAGGTGCTACTCATAAGTATACACCATATTACCCAAATATGTATGTAAAAACACAAAAGTCTTAGTAAAACAACCTCATTGTTTAAAAATGCAGAAGTAGTAAGCATTAAATGTCAACCCTTAATTAAAGGGATTTGCAAGTGATTTTTTGCAATTATCATAAGCTCATCAACAGACACTACCCTCACACTACCAAGTAAATTTTTAAAACTAAACTTTCCTATCCTTTTCAGCCAAGGAAGTTGCCATCTTGGCCTCTGTTTGATCTTCAGCTGCCATGATGCTGCACATGATCAGTTATGACACCAGCCATTTGATGGTTTGACAGTTTTGTTAAGAGCACAACCAATGTGACAGTTAGCATTCCCAGTAATATAACCTTTTTTTTTTCAAACTGTTAAATCAATGGGTTTAGTCCCACTTTAATACAATGACAGTTCATGTATCCTTGGAGCAGTTGCCAGTTCCAAGCCTGGGGTTAGGGTGTGTTATGTAGGCGATACATGGATCGAATTCTGAACGAATTTTCTTTAAAAAATCAGAAATTTCACGCGTTTTGTGATCCGATGATGCCATCATTGATTTCCAAATTCGACCAACCAAGCCTTCAATTTCACCTCATGTTACTACAAAAAATACATTTTCGTGGCCAGGAATCTTCTTATCTTTCCCAGAATTTTCTTTTCTTGCACTCATGCGCATTTTTTTTTCAATTATATTTCTCACACGATTCTCCCATTATTGATTAGAAAATCATTTGTTTTTCAAAAAATTTCCAACATGTCGATCACTTAACCACTAAGCCACCGCCCACCGTCATATGACGGCGGGACGAGGCTTTTGTTGTTCTGCGTCGCTCGGGACCCGGTGCGTGTGACCGGCGGCCGCGATGTCCGCCGGGCACCCGCGATTGCCGGGTAACAGAGCAGGAGTGTGGATCTGTGCATGTAAACACAGATCCACGTCCTGTCAGAGAGGAGAGGAGACCGATGGCATGTCCCTTGTACATAGGGACAGCGATCGGTCACCTCCCCCAGTCAGTCCCCTCCCCCCACAGTTAGAATCACCTCCTTAGGTCATACATTAACCTCTCAAGCGCCCCCTAGTGTTAACCCCTTCCCTGCCAGTCACATTTACACAGTAATCAATGCAATTTTATAGCATTGATCGCTGTATAAATGTGAATGGTCCCAAAAATGTGTCAAAAGTGTCCGATGTGTCCGCCGCAATATCGCAGTCACAATAAAAATTGCAGATCGCCGCCATTACTAGTAAAAAATAAATAAATAATAAAAATGCTATAAATCTATCCCCTATTTTGTAGACGCTATAACTTTTGCGCAAACCAATCAATATACATTTATCGCAATTTTTTTTTACCAAAAATATGTAGAAGAATACATATCGGCCTAAACTGAGGAAAAAATTTGTTAAAAAAAAAAAAAAATTGGATATTTATTATAGCAAAAAGTAAAAAATATTGTGTTTTTTCAAAATTGTCCCTCTTCTTTTGTTTATAGCGCAATAAATAAAAACCGCAGAGGTGATCAAATACCACCAAAAGAAAGCTCTATTTGTGGGGAAAAAATGATAAAAATTTAATTAGGGTGCAGTGTAACATGACCGCGCAATTGTCATTCAAAGTGCGACAGCGCTGAAAACTGAAAAATGGCTTGGGCAGGAAGGGGGTGTAAGTGCCCTGTATTGAGGTGGTTAAACTCGATGGCCACAAGAAAGTCGACCAATGCTGCGGCCCACTAATAGTGTGAAATTCAAACAAAAATTCTGTGAGAAGATTCTCGAAAGAAAATTCTTTCAGAATTCGAACCATGTATGGCCGGCCTTCGTTTTTTATTATATTGATTTCACAGGCTTTCCCACCTGCTTCATCAAAAATCAGTGGAACCTCTTTGGAACATCTCTACAGCATCAAAGTGTTAGGAGATTAATCCTAGTGGATAGTTTACATCAGCTCTGAACTGCAGTAATTGATTTTAGAGGATGGGATTGCATATATGGGGTGTAAAGACAATGTTGTCTGTTTGTGGGGAAGGTAGAGGTCATTTCTGGAATTCCATGTAAACGTAAAGGGTAACTCCACTTTCATGGGGAAAAAAAATAGGAAAAAATAATATAGTGTATACAATTGCAATACAAGTCATGATGTAATTGAATGTTATTAAAAATGACCTTTCCTTTTCAATCTGCAGCCACTGTAATTTTCTATAAATGCAAAGCAATATGGCTACATGGAACATGTTGTTCTGTACTCCCCAAAAACATCATATCCTGCTTGTGTGATTGGCTCACTGATTTTCCCAGAAGTCTGCCTAAGATACAAGTCAGATTTCAGGCATCCCCTGCAACAAAAATGTAATTTTTGGTGAGATATTTCCAATAGGAACACATCTAAAGGGATGCAGGCCCAGCAGCTTTCCTCATTAGTGCTCTGCAGCTGCCACAGCTGACTGATGATTATGAAACCACTCCCCCATTAGGGAGATTCTCTCTATCTATTTGTCTTGTTTAACATTATCATTAAAAGTGAAAGTAAAAGAAAATCCCTAATTGGAAATCTTCCAATGTTGACACTAGTTCTGGTGACCAGGGGTCCCCAAGAAATTCCCTCAATTTGCACGGATTTCCTCTCACTTCCTGTATGGCAATGGGACAGGAAGTGAAGCTAAATCTCCCCAATGGGACACAGATGGCAAAAAAATAAAATAAATAAAAAATCTGACAGGGGTTATAATCATCCCTTACTTTAGCCAAAATGAAGAAAAAAGTATTGCCTATAGTTCTAAATTAATAACTAAATGAATGTTCAGTTGTTGGGTTTCTTCACCATTTGTATTTCTTGAAGTTGCTTACAGTAAGAAAATTGATCTTTCTCCATATATTAATCAGAGATAAATGCCATACTGCCTGACTAGCTATTCACAATGTGACATAGAACATCAACAAGTGATACGGCACCCAAGGGAGGGGAGTAGCCCAGGCGCCATGGCCTGATAGGAAGATAATCGGTACCTCTGCAATGGAAGTACCCTTGCCAACCCAATATTTGCTGCCAGCGATTCCTCTGTAGCACATAAAATCAGATCAGACTGCGAGCTGGTACAGGGCAGAGCGTCACATTGCCAGTAAAGCTGTCTCCAGAGAACAGCATACAGCCAGTGTCACCGACAGAAATGTAATCACTTTACACAGCACTCAGAAAGTAATGGCCAATCCTGCAATTCCTGCACTGCTTTACGGTGGCTGGAATTGAATTGTAGGTGATGATATCCTGAAGAATAGAGATATAATATTAAAATATAAAGCCGCTGCTCATATAATTTAACAGTCCGAGGAAACATATTAATGCCTTAGTTTGGGCTTTCCTGGTCATAAAAGTATTCACAAGTACTTTCTCCATTCAAAATAATGAAATGTGCTGATCATATTCATTGAAGAGCAAGTCTTCCGAAGTCACCGTACGGCTTCCATGTTGTTTTATTAGTTTACCCTTTAAAGTTGATGAGCAATAGTGGATTGTTTATTGGATAATTTATATTCTATACTGCTCTATAATGCACTACTGCATATGTTTCTGTGTGAAATGGAATTGCTGTATTATGTAAGGCGGCATACTTTGCCTTCCATGTAATGCATTTTTGCTCACACAATAAAATATCAATGCGCTGCTAGCTACAGATCATACTAACGCACTGCCATTGATTTAGAAAGACTTCAGCAAATTGAAAGCAAGCGTGTTGGTTATCATAAAAACCAATACTGTGTTTTCTTCATTTTCCAGCCTTCGAAAGAAAGTGGGATCTGAAATCTGATTGGCTGTGACAAATATCATCTTCAGTTTGCATTCCTTCAGTTCTGTATTGTATATCTGCTATAAGCTTAGTAAGGTGGCTCAGTGGTTATGATGCCTAATAGGATATTCTATACAGGGCCATATAGGCATAGAATTTGTATGTTGTCTCCTGTAGCTGTAAATCTTCTTAAGGTGCTATTATGTTGTCTGTTACCCCTAAAGCATACAATTACATCAGTGTTCTCAGTCCCCCTGCACACCATCACTTTACAGTCCTCAGCCTACCTTCACATTATTGTCTGCGGTCCCCCCTTACATCCCCCCTACTTCAAATTGCAGTTCCCAGCCCCCTTCATATCATCCTCCTTCACATTGCAGTCCCCAGCTCCCTTTCACATTCCTGTCCTCACGCCCTTTATAGTACAGCCCTTCACATTTCTGTCCTCACCCCCTTTATAGCATCCCCTTCACATAACTGTCCTCACCCCCCTTTATAGCATCCCCTTCACATAACTGTCCTCACCCCCTTTATAGCACCCCCTTCACATAACTGTGCTCACCCCCCTTTATTGCACCCCCTTCACATAACTGTCATCACCCCCTTTATAGCACCCCCTTCACATTCCTGTCCTCACCCCCTTTATAGCACCCCCTTCACATTCCTGTCTGCACCCCCTTTATAGCACCCCCTTCACATTCCTGTCCATACAACTTTTATAGCACCCCCTTCACATTCCTGTCCTCACCCCCTTTTTAGCACCCCCTTCACATTCCTGTCCTCGCCCCCTTTATAGCACCCCCTTCACATTCCTGTACTCACCCCCTTTATAGCATCCCCTTTACATTCCTGTCCTCACCCCCTTTATAGCACCCCCTTCACATTCCTGTCCGCGTCCCCTTTACAGCACCCCCTTCACACTGCAATCCCCAGCCCCCTTTACATTCCTGTCCTCACCCCCTTTATAGCACCCCCTTCACATTCCTGTCCTCACCCCCTTTATACCACCCCCCTTCACAACGCAATCCCCAGCCCCCTTCACACCACAATCCCCCAGCCCCCTTCACATTTCTGCCCTCATCCCCCTTTATAGCACCCCCTTCACATTACTGTCCTCACCCCCTTTATAGCACCCCCTTCACATTCCTGTCCTTGCCCCCTTTATAGCACCCCCCTTCACAACGCAATCCCCAGCCCCCTTTACATTCCTGTCCTCACCCCCTTTATAGCACCCCCTTCACATTCCTGTCCTCACCCCCTTTATAGCACCCCCCTTCACACCGCAATTCTCAGCCCCCTTCACATTTCTGCCCTCACCCCCCCCTTTATAGCACCCCCTTCACATTCCTGTCCTCACCCCCTTTATAGCACCCCCTTCACATTCCTGTCCGCGTCCCCTTTACAGCACCCCCCTTCACACTGCAATCCCCAGCCCCCTTTACATTCCTGTCCTCACCCCCTTTATACCACCCCCCTTCACAACGCAATCCCCAGCCCCCTTCACACCACAATCCCCCAGCCCCCTTCACATTTCTGCCCTCATCCCCCTTTATAGCACCCCCTTCACATTACTGTCCTCACCCCCTTTATAGCATCCCCTTCACATTCCTGTCCTCGCCCCCTTTATAGCACCCCCCTTCACAACGCAATCCCCAGCCCCCTTTACATTCCTGTCCTCACCCCCTTTATAGCACCCCCTTCACATTCCTGTCCTCACCCCCTTTATAGCACCCCCTTCACATTCCTGTCCTCACCCCCTTTATAGCACCCCCTTCACATTCCTGTCCTCACCCCCTTTATAGCACCCCCTTCACATTCCTGTCCTCACCCCCTTTATAGCACCCCCTTCACAATCCTGTCCTCACCCTCTTTATCACACCCCCCTTCACACCGCAATCCCCAGCCCCCCTTCACATTCTTGTGCTCACCCCCTTTATAGCAAGCCCTTTACATTTATGTCCTCACCCCCTTTAAAGCACCCCCCCTACATCCCTGCCCTCACCCCCTTTGTAGAACCCCATCCCCCTTCATATCACTTCCTTCACATTCCTGCCCTGCCTCCCTATAATATCACCCCTCCTCTTTCATATTACAATTTCTGATCCTTTCCCCTTTCCCCCTCCATCCTTCATAACAGTGCCCTCTTCCCTGTTCTACCTTACACAAGGCACAGCAGCTGACATTGGAGGCACAGCAGGAGGCACAGCAGCTGACATCGGAAGTGCAGCAAAGGGATGGACGGAGGACATGCCCCAGGTAACTGATAGGTTGCTAGAACCGAACTGCATTCTAACAACCAATTAGTTAACTGGGCCAGCCCCCGCCCTCAGTGAATCGCTGTGCTGCTCTTCTGATGTCAGCACTGTGATGATAACAAAGCCAGCAGGCAGAGGCGGCTGAAGACAAAAAAGCAGATCCTAAATGGCATGACCACGGTGGGGCCGGACAGAGCATTGATGCGGCCCAGACTTGGCCCACAGTCCGCCATTTAGTGATGCCTGTCATAAACCATTAAATCAATGTGTTTAGTTCCATTTTAATGAGGTTCTTTACTCTGTTTGAAAAAAATAAGTCAGTAACTACAAATACTGTAGCTACTGATGTTTAAAAAAAAGGGACACTTATATGTTCAAGGAACCAGCGCCGTCCTTACCCAGGCCATTTCTTTACCGGTCTTCAGGTCCCTGGCCCTGGCATGTTTAGTTTGGGAAGCCAGCTGTAACTCCTTATGGATTCACAGCCGGTTTCCTCCTGTGCATGTGTGAGCCGCGTTGCGTGAATGGTCTGCAGCCTGCTGGGACCTGTGACATGTCCCACAAGGCTGCAGGCAAGAAGGAAAGTGCCAAACTTTTGGTGGAACCGCTATTAAAGTGATCCGACCTGAAGTGGAGTGGGTACCTACCAAAATTAGATGCCCGCACCCTCTCCCAAAAATAAGTTCCAAAAAAAGAAGAGGTGGGGGGAGGGTATAAAGCAGGTGGGGAGGGTGAAGTTCCATTTTAACTTTGGTCCTTCTAACCTTCTTGCCTTAAATTGTATTGTAACTGTACTATCTCTTAATGATTAAAAAAAAATAACTTTCAGATAATGCATTGTCACAGAAGCTTGATACATCATTGCTGATAACATAAGACATCCTTTGTTGTAATGCATTACCGGCCATGTGGTTCAGCATGTTCTCACGGTCAAGTAATGCATTGCTGCTTATGCAATAAACTGTATCGCAATATGCTGCTTGTACAGTATGTTCAGAGCCCCCTGGTGTCACAATTTGCTCAGGACAACCACTGCTTTTGTCATTGTAAATAATCCATTGTCATGTTTATGTTCCCAGATATCTGATGTACTAACAGGATTTCTGGCAGCAATGGTAAAGCTGTAATTCTGTTTTTGTTTTCCAACTGGAGGAGTTTTTGACCTTTATGTAGAAAACGGGAGTGTGATTACTTGGGGACTTCTTAGGACGCTCCCTCGGACTGCCGCTAGCTAGCTGTTTATAGTGTCTTCACAGCTGTTCTGAGGAGTCTGGACAACCCAAGGCTGCCATCTAAAATGGAATATGACCGTATTGTCTTAAGCTGCAGAACAACGTAGGCCTAGCAAGTATATTTTTTATTTTAATTGCTTACAACATCCAAGTTCGGTGGTCAGTGTGTTACAGCTAAATCACATTCACTGTGGGGTGAATGTATCTTCAATGCAGCCGGAAATTTCTGTGATTATAGGCTTTGGTGGACAGCCTTGAGCCTGCTTAGACAGCTTTTTGGAATTATTCATTTTATAGGTGCTATAGTCTGGCAAAAAGAAAAAAACCTATAATAACTGTCACATTTAGATTGTAAGCTCTAACGAGCAGGGCCTACTGATTCCACCTGTATTGAATTGTATTGTAACTGTCCTCATGTTGTAAAGCGCTGTGCAAACTGTTGGTGCTATATATATCCTGTATAATCATTTATTTGCCTCTATATTATTTAGCAGGCCCCTAAAACAACATAGTTGGGGTATTGGAGCATGGTGGTGTCTGTCAGCAGGCTAAGGTGTACAGCAGGGGTGTCCAAACTTTTGAGCTTCCTGGGCCACATTGGAAGAAGAGGAATTGTCTTGGACCACACATGCAATACACTAAAGCCTCGTACACACAATTTGATTTTCCCAGGGGAAATGTGTGATGACAGGCTGTTGGCGGAAAATCCGACCGTTTATACACTCCATCAGACAATTGTTGGCCAACTTTCCATGGATAAATGTTGGATGGCAGGTTTATAAATTTTCTGCGGACAAATGTCTGTTGTTGGATTTTCCAAGCGTGTGTACACAAGTCCGTCAATCAAAAGTCCTAAGTACAAACACGCATGCTCGGAAGCAAGAACGAGCCAGAAGCGGTCGGTCTTGTAAACTAGCATTCGTAATGGAGAATTATCATTTGTGACGTGGCAAATTATGAAATCTCGAAATGCAGCGCACATTCTCTTCTTCTTTAATGGGATAATAATGAAGCTGCTTTGCTTGTGATACTGATGGAGTTATTGCAAACAAATTTTCAAAGGCTTTTTTTTCTAGTGATATCAAAAACAAAATTGTTATGCTTGTTTTTTTTTTTTTTTTTCATTTGGGCAAGTTAATACATCACCAATATCCCGTAGTTTTTAAGATGAAAGATACAACTATGTTGGTGTCCCTTGTCAATTTTACATTGTATTTTTTAAAATGTAACTACCTACTCCCAAACTGTCATTTGAAGTAAAACACATAGCCAAGTATTATTCTCCACAATTTTTTTATTGTGCATTAAAAAAAGAAAACAATCTGTTGCCATAGTAACAGATTAAATGACTTACAGAGACACCCATTCTAAGGCTTCAAAGAGAACTAAAAAGAATAATAAACTGACGAGCGGGACAACCTTGTGGACCATACCTCTACCTTTCAACCCTTTTTCTTCTTTCTCTTTCCTTTTCTCCACCTTACGATTAAAGCTCATTATCAGAATTTATTTGACCTATATACACTCTACTTGTAAACAATATGTATAGTAGGTATAAATCATTTAAATACCTACAAAAGTAACTAAGGAAATGATATATATCTTTAATTTAGGTTTACGTGAACCCAATGTTTAATATTTGAAATTTCATGATATTTACCTATATAAACCCTACTGTAAAACAATGAGCTTACTTTATAGATCCTTGTAAACTTACTTTATGTATCTTTATAACATTGTATACTCAATAAACTTCTTTTGACAAGGAAAAAAAGAAAACAAATAAAACTAGACATGTTATCTGCCAATAGAACTTAACCAAAAAGTGCATTCTATGCATCCAAAAATATAGAAAATATACCAAATAAAATCATTATTCAACCAAAAAAATTATGTCAAAGCAATAACTCCAAGGCCAATAATAAATAACACATTATCTCCACCAATTCCCCAACATGTCTGGTTGACGAACGGCTGTTCAGAAACAAACTGAAAATTACGAAATAAAAAACGCAAACTGAAAAGCGCTAAATGAAAAGCATGAAATAAAAGCGCGAATCAACACTCGCCAAACTTCTACTAACACAAAATTAGCAGAAGGAGCCCAAAGGGTAGCGCTAAAGAGCTGAAGAACAAGGTAGTACGTTGCTACGTTCATATTTGCTGGCCAACAATTGCGTGGCCGTGTGTATGCACGGACAAAATTTCGGACAAAATTCCATGGTTTTGTTGGCCAACAATCCAATCGTGTGTACGAGGCTTTACAATAAGGAGCGCTGATGGGCAGAAAAAGTCAGGCAGATCACAAGTTCATGATCACTGATATAGATAATTTACCTGAGTAATAAAATTAATTTTTTTTGTAATATTTTTAACTAACACATAAATATCTGGTTGGGTGGACGTAGTAGCGATTCCCAATGAATTCTCAAGGTGCTCATAAGATATTTTGGTTCTAATTTTGCCCTTTGTGTGCTTCATACTTGAAAATAGTTGGTCACAAATACAAATGCTGCTGAAAACTGATGGCATGAATAAGGCATGATTGTGAAGAGTGGGATATTTTTATTTGGGAAGATAAAACTTTAAAAAGTCCAGTAAAGAGACACTGTAAATTTTTTCTTCAGCTGCCTATGTTCGCTAAGTGTAAACGCATTTTTACAAAAATGTTTTTTTTCAAAATCAGCACTTTTAAGAAAGTTTATGATTTTGTGTTGGGCTGAATTTATAGCGTTCTTGGGCCACATGCAGCCTGTGGGCACCCACAGGTTGGACACCCCTGGTGTACAGTTTAGTAATAATAACACGTGGACTGTTAAAGCTTTTTATTTCCTAGTAATGCTGCCAATGTCGAGGTGAGGTGTTGTTGTGGTGTTGTCTTGCTGAAACGTAATATTACAGGCAGATGTATGTACAATCCAGCTGATTGTAAATTGTTGATGTCATGACTTTTGTACGATGTCATGTCAAGTCACTTAACTACAGTACTTCAAAATATCCCGTAGTGTGTCTTCCCTGGGCTAATAATTCTTCCAGGGAATATATTGCCTTGATTTATTATTAAATCCTACTTTAATTAGCTGCACTGATGCTCTTTTGGTTCTGGTTTCTAATTCAACCCTTAATATATTTACAGACATCGATCAGCAGCTATTGTTGTTCTTGTTTGCAGCCAGATCCACTGGACACTGCTCTGTAATGAGCCATAGCACTGTACTCCATAGGCCTCCTTCCTAATCTAGAAGATGGTGTTGTGGGGTATTATACAGACAGAATCATTTATAGTAAACAATACATGGGTTTGGTGATTCCGTCATGCATGAGATTACAGTGATCAGTATGACTGTGATTGCCATGTGGTTGCATTAGGTTGAGGTGTCTGCACTATCAGTAGCACCTAGCCAGTCTCTGGGTTGCCTTTGTGTTCAATATACAACCACAATCTTCCCATAATAAAAATTTGCATAACGTTGATGAAGACTGAAATAGCTGTTAGCGGTTTACGAATGCTAGGAACACAGCGCATAACGATATCTCCATTGTGTGTGCTTTTTGGGATGAGCAAATTCTATTGTTAACATCCAACAGTAACCCTATATATATTCTTCTACCTTCATATATTAGCATGGTGAGACATAGGGAATGATTTACTAAAACTAGAGCACTCATAATCTGGTGCAGTTGTGCATGGTAGCCAATCAGCATCGAACTTCAGCTTGTTCAATTAAGCTTTGACAATGAATCCTGGAATCTGATTGGCTTCTATGCAGAGCTGCACCAGATTTTGCACTCTCCAGTTTTAGTAAATCCCCCCCATAGAATTGTGTGTTGTTTGAAATTGGAAATGTGTTTGTGAAAACATGGAAACATTTATTACCCAAACATTCTTCAGACTACTTTAGTGCATTTAGAGCCTAGTCACATCAGCAGACACGTATTATGCATGTTATAATGCTCACTGCTGTGTGGCAGTGTGGTACCTTATTTACCTTATTTTTCTTTTTACGTTATTGAAATTTCTAAAATGCAGTTTTATTAATTTCTTTTCACTGCAGTGTGTTGTAATGTGGTATATTGAGTCACAACATGCTGCGCTACGTAAAAATGCACCACATTGGTGTGAACTGAACTAATAGAAATCTATGCCTTGGTAAATTCATTGGGCATAGCTACCCAACACAGCTCAACAGTTGTGGTGTGAATGGGCCATTTATTACCTTATTATAATTACAGCCCTTAAAGATTTATTCACATGTTATAGTACAGTAAGGTACATAATGCAAACAGATTTCACAGAGCTGTGAAAAGTACACTGAAACATTCATGGTTACTCCAGCCCCAAGAAGCTTGATCTAATGTCATTACAACAGTCTTTCAATTTAAGACATACACAAATGCACATTTTTAAGGCAGGTTTAGGTTGCAGTCAATGATCCTAGTCCTACCATTATGATTCTGATCTGCAGAGTGTAGATAGATCGAAAATCTTCTGGTTCGGGAGACCCATGATGTACCAGAAGAGGAGCTCTTCTGCTAACTCCAACTTCAGCATTGGCTCACCTCGATGCGCAGGACTTCTACGTACCCGTTCCAGAAAACAGCATTTGAACATGTTTGCCTGCACTTCCCGGGATCCCCAGGCCTCATCTCGGCCCTCTATGCTTCTGTAAATAATCGTTCATCTCATACCTCTCTCACTTATGTAGCTCAGTGGGAACGAGATTTGGTGACCGAAATAGACTTGGCGGACTGGAGCGGGGCGTGGTCTTCTGTGGCCAAATGCTCGTTTAATAAAGCCACCTTAGAGGCGGCATATAAGGTGCTTCTACGCTGGTATTGGGTCCTTGCTCACATTGCCCATGCCAATCCATCCCACAGTGACTGCTGCGCCTGGGGTTGTGGCCATCGGGGGGGACGTTATACATATATGGTGGAAATGTCCTAGACTAATTGGCTTCTGGTCTCGGGTATTTGGCCACCTATTCACGTTTTTTCACCTGCCCGTACCAAAAGAGGAAACTTGCCTCCTACCTATTTCTGTCAGCCAAAAGAACTATTGCCCAAGCCTGGAAAAAGCCACCTGTCTCCTTTCAGGAGGGGGAAATATCGCATGACCGCGTTGATGCTCAATGAACAGATGTCGAGCATCCACGAGGACACTCATGCCATGTTCCCCAAAATTTGAGAATCGTGGCTATCATATGCCTTTCCTACCCTCCCCCCCAGCTAGCTTGGGCCACCTGTGATGGATGGTCCGGGTGGTCCCGAGCCTGTCCCTTTTCCCCCATCTCCTGGTCCACATCCTTCTGACCTTTGCTTTCTTTCCCAGACTCCCCTATCCCTTCTCTAGCTCCCTACTCGGTAGGCGAGCGTCTTCCCTCTCTTTAGCTTCCCCTTTCTGCCTAACTTTCTTCTGTTTTCTGCTCCTCTATCCTTGTTAATTCAGTTTGGGCTGTACATTGCACTACCTTTTGGGTTTCAGGGGTCTAGGGGGTGCCCCGTAGTTATGGGAGGCCTCTCTGGGACCCCTGGATCCTGACAGCAACATTCACTTAAATGTAATACTGTTGCATTTTTTCTACTTGTGTCACTTTATCCTTGCCCTCACCTGTTCCAACTTCAATGCTAGCCCCTGTGTGGGCAGAACTTTTGCATTATTAACCACTTGTTAAAACTGAATAAAAACAATTGAAACAGAAATCATCTGGTTCAGCAAAGACTGGCCAAATTTCAATCCATCTATGGCCATTTCCACTCATAGGGAAGTTAGCCTAATGATTGGCTTCTCTTGAATGAATGGGACTGTTGGAAATTCTTCATTTAATAAGTGCATGCAGCCAATCAGCTGCAGTGCTGATCAGTGTATTCTGTAAGCAGAGGAGTCCCTGCTGTTAGAATACAATAGTACAGTAGGCAGGATTTCTCCATCCACCTCATATTCTTCATTATTTTTTTGATCAGCCCCCTGGCTGATTCATCTATAGCCAGTCTAATGGGAGGAACATAATACTAGTTATTTATTTCCAATATTATATAATATTAACATATTATACAGTACTTTAGAGAGTACATCAGTCAATTTATAGCCACTTGGAACCTGTCCTGCAGTCATTTTACAGACGATAATGATGATGATCTGACCAATTAGTATGTTGTTTTTCAACAGAACAAGCTCTCTTGCATATGTATCAGTTAAAAGTGTTGAGACAAACCATTTACAACTGACAGGGGTGCTTACAATGATCAGCTTTTATTTATTCATGTAAAACCTTTATCCCAAAAGGAAAAAAACTGTTCTTGGAACTGCTTGTGTAGCTGCAGTGTGAGTTGGAGTTTGGCTTAAATTTGTTTAGTGTATTTAAATCTGCTAGTACATTTAACACGCCCTTCCCCCCAGACTGACAATGCTGCTGCCCAAAGGTGCCCCCTGTGCTCATTCATCCAGAGTAGAGGCACGCTAATACAGTCATTTTGTTACTGGCAAGATCACTGAGTAAAAACAGAGGGGGAAAAGTCTAATAAAATTAAAAGGAATCCAGCCACCACATCTAATGATTGGTAAGCTGCAATATATTACATTGTAAGGGTCATCTTAAAGTGATTGTAAAGTCTAGTGTTTTTTCCTATAAAAATAGCAAACATTTTATACTTTCCTGTTCTGTTGCAGTGAGTTTGCACAGAGTAGCCTGGATCCTCCTCTTCTTGGGTCCCTCTTCTGTGCTCCTGGCCCCTCCCTCCTGTTGAGTGCCCCCACAGCAAGCAGCCTGCTATGGGGGTACCCGAGCCGAGTCACAGCTCCCTGTGTCCATTCAGACACGGAGCCCTGGTTTGACCCCGCTCCCTCCCTCTCCTGATTGGCTAACTGACTTTGAGTGACCGCAGCCAATGACACCCAATTGATTGATTGACAGCCAATCGCACCGCTGCTGTGTCTCAGCCAATCAGGAGGAGAGTCCCGGATGGCTGAGGCACTCGTGGACATCTCTGAAGAGAGAATGGGGCTCAGGTAAGTATTAGGGGGTGCTGGGACGGCTGCTGCACACAATGCGGCATAGAATGTATTAAGATAAAAAACCTTCTGACTTTACAACCCCTTTAAAAACTACTGCTTTAATAAATATATCTCCCAATATTATATTTACACCAGAAAATAGCATTTCCAAAGTTCTTTGTAAATGAAATCTGCTCATTTTGACATTAGGGACTAGGAAGATTGCTCAGTTCCTAATAGTCCCACATTTGGAAGGACTGTCCCTGTTTTGAAACCAAATCTCAATGTCCCTCTATACTCCTCATTTGTCCCTCTTCTTTTTTTGCTGTATAGATAATCTAAAAATGAACCGTTTTAACTACCAAAAGCATATTTCAGTAAAACTTTAAAGCTGAACTGACCAAAAACAATTTTTGGGCATATAGATTTTAAAAATAAATGTGCGCTAATGAAGTATGTGCAATGTGCAGCTTGCTATTTTATGTAACTCTTAAGCCTCGTACACACGATTGGATTTTCCGCAGACAAAACCTCGAACTTTTGTCCGAAGGCGTGTGCCTGAATTTTGTGTTGCATACAAACGACAAGGAATTGTCGGCCAACAAACATGAATGTACTGACGTACAATGTGGTTTTTCAGCTCTTTAGCGCCACCCTTTGGGCTCCTTCTACTAATTTCGTGTTAGTAGAAGTTTGGTAAGTGTTGATTCGCGCTTTTCATTTTGCGCTTTTCATTTTGCGCTTTTGATTTAGCGCTTTTCAGTTTGCGCTTTTCATTTTGCGCTTTTAATTTCGCACTTTTCATTTAACGTTTTTCAGTTTGCGCTTTTCATTTCGTGCTTTTCAGTTTGTTTCTGAATGGCCATTCGTCAACCAGACAAGTTGCGGAATCGGAGGAGATAACATGTTATTTATTATTGGCCTTGGAGTTATTGCTTTGACCCAAGTCCAGTCCAGGAACAGGAGGAGGAGGAGTTCTTGGACCAAAAATTGGTTGCTTTATTAACCATGACCAATTATGTCATATGCCTTTGCTGCGGGAGCTCCAGGAGAATAATCCAGATGATTTTCGGAATTATCTCCAGATGACGGACCCCTGCTTTCACCAACATTTCATTGTTGACCCTCTATATTAAGAAGCAGGACACATGCATGAGGCTTTTATCTTATTTTTTGGTTGAATAATGATTTGATTTGGTATATTTTCTATATTTTTGGATGCATAGAATGCACTTTTTGGTTAAGTTCTATTGGCAGATAGCATGTCTAATTTTATTTGTTTTCTTTTTTTAATGCACAATAAAAAAAAGGTGTAGAATAATACTTGGCTATGTGTTTTACTTCAAATGACAGTTTGGTACAAAGGGTTTGAAAATAAAAAATATTACATGACACCAAACATTGCACACACTTCATTAGTGTTAATTTATTTCTACAGTGCAAGTGGCCAAAAAAGTTGTTTTTTTTTTTTTGCCCGGACATCAGCTTTAATTTAACCTCTGATGCAATTGCTATTTTGAAAAGCCATTAGAAAAGAAGATCTTGGGGGGAAAATACACTTATGGGTTGCAGGTATTATTTTTGCCAGTGAATGTGCCATACCTGGGGGTTTTGCACAGGTTTATCCTTTACATATAAAATAGATAGATAGATAGATAGATAGATAGATAGATAGATAGATAGATAGATAGATAGATAGATAGATAGATAGATAGATAGATAGATAGATATTGTGTTTAAAGTTATCCCCCATTCTCATCCCAGAAAGTTGGTTGTTATGCAGATTGCATTCCATATACTTCCAACCTAATCCATAGCTCTGCACAATGCTTGGGTATTGCAAATATTTCCTTCCAGCTTCCTACATTCTCAGTGTTTAAGGCATATTTTAGTATAAGCACATTTATATTCATCTTACATAAACATAAAATTAACATATTGTTATAAAAAGTTAATGCATAGATGCAACATTGTTTAAATTGACTAGAAAGCCTGTAATCTAAGATGAAGAATGCAGTGAGTGGAGCCCTAACACAGATCGCCATCTTGTGGTAGAAAAATGACTAGTGTCAGTTTTAAAGTGGCAGACTGAAACCTGGAATAACAGAAGGCGTAATGTAACATGGTTACCATACCAACCATTCAGCTTTCCCTAATTTCATTTGTGTTCTCTTTCACATATTCTGAATTTCTGCATGTAAAAAAAAATATATATCAAGTTGAGGTAAATGTATGGTCAGAAATCCAGGAAAGGTCCAGAATAGTTTAAATAGGCTATTTTTTAAAGGGAAAGACAGACTGTGGTGACCACTGTCTAATGAAGTGCAATTATTCACCGTTTTTTTTTTTTTTTTTGCATATCATCTATTTAAAACTCATATATTTAAAGAGAGAATTCAAATAATAATATACATTTTTTTTCTGCCACCCCAACCAACCACTTACCAATGCTTTAAGTCCCATAAATGATAGATTCCCACTCAAATCCGGCAGAATAAATTGAAGGCTTAAAAAAAGCTCTGCTGTCCAGCTCTGCACTGTTCTTTGGCGTGGGCACACTGGGTGTCGGTGAAAGAAGCCCATTCCAGCTCCATGCAAACATAAGAACGAGCTCACCCTGCAATGACATCACTCACGTCAGCTTTATTCAACCAGGCAGTGTACATTAAAGTCCTGAGACTTGATGAGTGATGTCATTGCAGTGCACCCTGGTTTCTAACAATAAATTGAATGTTATTTGGCTACTCAGGAAATTATTGTTAGGACCTAGTTGGGGTCAGGACCCACAAACTGTGCCTGCCTACTGTTGCATAGCCCACTATAGTCCGGTTGTACAAATATGTACCCAGATATAAAAAGCATTTATCAGATGATTTATGATAATATGATAGAGCACTCCTATCATATCTCTGTGAAAGCTTTAAAATGGTTGTAAACTTCAGACATGAAATATGAACAAAGCATATCCCTCTATAGTGAGTACTTCTCCTAATTAAGAGCACTAAGTGTAATTTCTCTCTGCTGCCTAGTTCCTTTTCTATCTGCTTGGATCACATCTGACACGTTTTCATGATACAAAGAGAAAAAAGGTGATGGGAAGGGATCATCAGCACACAGCATGTGATTGACAGCTCTGCTCCTGTGCGCTGTGTGGAGGGAGGTGTAGGAAAAATGATCCGCACTCTGGTTGTTGCTCTTAAAATGTCTTCATTTTATTGAACAGCCACAGTGAACAAATGCTGATTAAATCAGTTGACGCGTTTCAGCCTATAAGGCCTTAGTCATAACCATGGTGGTTATGACTAAGGCCTTATAGGCTGAAACGTGTCAACTGATTTAATCAACGTTTGTTCACTGTGACTGTTCAAAAAAATGAAGAAATTTTAAGAGCAGCAACCGGAGTGCGGATCATTTTTCCTACATTACTCTACTCAGCCAGCGACTGTGGATCGAGCACCTGGGAGCTCTGGTATCTATGTGGTGTATGGGTAGTAGCACTGACTTTTCTGTTTATACTGTGGAGGGAGGTGTGTCCCTTCCTTCCAGTCAGCTCTCAGTGCTCTCCTCGCTAAGCTCTGCAGAGTATAACTTCATCTCTCTGCCCTTTGTTTTCTAAATGCTCAGACAAGCTTTTTAAATTCTGGACTTTGAATAGCTGTAGAGAAGAGAAGACTGCAGATAAACATATCTAACTTAAGTAGGAGGATGTGTTTAATCTCTGTGTATCACCTGAGACCAGTCACTTCACTGGGTATACAGTGGGGAAAATAATGATTTGATCCCCTGCAGATTTTGTAGGTTTGCCCACTTACAAAGAAATGAAGGGTCTATAATTTTTTATCATAGGTGTATTTTAAATGATAGAGATAGAATATTAATCAAAAATTCAGAAAAAAAACACATAAAACAAATGCTATAAATTAAGTTGCAGTTCTGTGAGTAAAATAAATATTTGATCCCCAAGCAAAAAATGACTTAGTACTTGGTGGAGAAACCCTTGTTGGCAAGCACAGAGGTAAGAGGATGTTTCTTGTAGTTGGTTACCAGGTTTGCACACATCTTTAGAGGGATTTTGGTCCACTCTTCTTTACATATCCTCTCTAAATCCTTAAGATTTGTTGGCTGTCACTTGGCAACTCGAAGTTTCAGCTCCCTCTATTTTTTCTATAAGATTAAGGGCTGAAGACTGACTAAGCCGCTCCATGACCTTAATGTGCTTCTTCTTGAGCCACTCCTTTGTTGCCTTGGCGGTGTGTTTTGGGTCATTGTCATGCTGGAAGACCCATCCATGACTCATCTTTAGTGTTCTGGCTGAGGGAAGAAGGTCCTCATCCAAGATTTTACAATACATGGCCCTGTCCATTGGTCCCTCAATGCAGCAAAGTCGCCTGTACCTTTAGCAGAGAAACAGCCCCAAAGCATAATGTTTCCACCTCCGTGCTTAACTGTAGGGATGGTGTTCTTAGGGTAATAGTCAGCATTTTTCTTCCTCCAAACTGAAACTGCGAGTTGCCAAGCGATAGCCAAGAAACCTTAAGGATTTAGAGAAGATCTGTAAGGAAGAGTGGGCCAAAATCCATCCTGAGATGTGTGCAAATCTGGTCACTAACTACAAGAAACGTCTCACCTCTGTGCTTGCCAACAAGGATTTCTCCACCAAGTACTAAGTCATGTTTTGCTTGGGTATCAAATACTTATTTAACTGCATCTCAGTTTATAACATTTGTATCATGTGTTTTTTTCTGGATTTTTGGTTAATATTCTGTCTCTTGTTTAAATACACTTATGATAAATAAAAATAGACCCTTCATTTCTTTGTAAGTGGGCAAACTTACAAAATCTGCAGGGGATCAAATGATTATTTTTCCCCACTCTGTGTAAGGATTTACAACCACTTTATGTATGCTTTAAGTGGAACTAAACCCTGCTAATTTTTACAGCCAAGGAAGCTGTCATCTTAGCCTCTGTTAAATCTGCAATTGCCTTAGTTGTGGGCATTTATGATACCAGCCATTTGATGGCTTGACAGTTCAGTTGAAAACACAAGCAACTGTGACAGTTATCATTAACTGCATGCCTGTGTTGGGAAACAGTTAAACCAACACGTTTAGTTCCACTTTAGGTATGTTGGATTACTATGACACATACTTTAGTAGATAGTTGCTTTAATGAGAAAATGTAATGATTTTGTGACAATTTATGTCTGTTTTTTAATTATGTAAAATCATTGTTTTCTCTTTTGCTTTTAAAAGGGTTAACCCACGACACATGGCTTTAAAAAAAAAAAAAAAATTAAAAAGGGAGCACATCTAGAATTTTTTCCTGCAGGCTTCATCTCTCTTTAATGAAAATGTCATACAACCCTGTCTAAGAAGGCAGAGGGGGAGTTGGAGTCACTCCTGACTCACTGCATGTGTGTGGACTTTTCAACTTGAGCTACAGAACTTTGTAAGCAACATGATTTTCCAGCAAAGCACATAAAGATAGACAGGTGAACACATAAAAAGGAGCCTAGATTTCCACCTCCTGGCTGGTAATTGGGAATGCAAGATATTAATTTACAATGTATTTTATTTACCTGCCTAAAGCTAAAAATAGTTGTAAAAAAATGTATAGCAGCATCCCTGATTGTCACAATCAAACTGTAAATATTTCCAAAGATAGGCCAGGTATATGTTGTATGTGGATCTGATTGGAAAAACATGCTACAGTAATGTGGAGAGGAAAGGATAATGCCGGTGGGAACTGAAGACTTGTTCTGCAGATCAGTGTTTATTAAACATGCAGTGCTGGTGTTCCCGCATGTAAACCATCCACTAAGCCTGGGAGGTATTTGTTGAATGCAGGTTATTGTGATGGAAATTATCGACTAAATAACATCCCACCTCCCTCAATGTGCAATCTTATTGGCCAATAATGATCCAACCAGCTTCAGGTAAGGGGTGGGCAGAGGCTTACTTTAGAGCCAAATTTCAGATCTACATAACTTGAATGCCCTGGGCTTTTGGGGATCTACCTTAAATCAGAAGAACCAAAACTTACAGGTCACCCCTGTCTAGTGATGCCCCCCTCCCTTCACTATGGGTCCCCAACACATCCAATCTCACCGTTGGCTGCAGGTAGAGCAGAAAAGCAGTTTGAGAATAGATTCAGATTTTCTTTTCCAATAAACATCAGCCTTCCTATTCAAACTGCTTGCAGAGAGCACCAATGTGGCAACCAGATTACCCTGGCCTCCCATACATACTCAAATCCAACTCTTAAAGTTCACCTGTCATGGGAGAGCTTTATAATCTGCCATTGTGGAATTCTTCCTTCATGAATGTTAGTTGCCTGGCTGTCATGAAAATGCTTTGGTTTCAGTGCTTTCAGGAACACCGATTTCGCACAAGTATAAAGATAATTCACTCTTAAGCAGAGTTCCACCCAAAAGTGGAACTTCCGCTTTAAGCACTCCTCACCCCCTGACATGCCACATTTGGCATGTCATTTTTTTTGGGGGGGGGGTGTACCTTTTTTTAGTGGGACTTCCTGTCCCTCTTCCTCCTTCCTCTTTTTGGCTGCCTAGGCGTCTCCTCCTCTCGCCCTAGGCGGCATTCATAGTAGCTGCAATGTGTGCTCTCTTCTGTATCATTATTTATTTGATCGCTTTTTTATGTGCACTGTTGAGGTATTTATGAGCAATTTCACTGATGCAAAGTTGCATGAATTAGCTGGTCTGGATGAGTAGCACAGTGGCTAAGTGGTTAGCACTTCTGCCTAGCAGCACTGAATCCCAACCATGGCATTACTTGCCTGGGGTTTGCATGTTCTACCTGTGTGGGTTTCCTTCCTGTAAAATTGTTGGTGCTATATAAGTACCTGTAGTAAATAAACCCACTACACATTAATGTAGTAAATTGAAAAAAAGTCTTCATATCCTATTCAAACCTAATAATAGCAATTATGGTAATCCCCATTTATTTATTATCATATTTCAAATTGCATATGTTGTCTGTCTAAAACACACAATACATCATATGTTTTAAAGGATAACTAAATCCAAAAACAAAAAAAAATGTAATACATTACATAGATGTGATGGCATTAATTTTCTTTTTTCAGATGAAAAACATTTCCAGCAAGTACAGAAAACATATGTTGATCTTGATAGTCTTTATACTTCCTGTAAGCTGATCTGGAAGCAAAAAAAACAATGCGATCTTCCTTCTGTAAACTACTAATTCTAATGAGGATGAACAAAGTCAGCCATGTTTGATTTCCAGCCTTTGTGGCAGCCCTGGCTCCCGCCATAGATACAGTGATGGAGAGAGCATAATCATCCAGGGGCAGAAGGTGTTTTATTCGCAGGATTGCTAGGGAAAAATAATTAAAGTGTGAACAAAGAAAACAAATGCAGGCACTACATCTAAGGACTGGCAGGATATTATACTTTTGTTTTGGGGTTTAGATATTCATTCAACAGTGATGGTTGAATTATACTTTTACTGAGAAAAGACATAGTTTGTCTGGTTGTTATGTAGAGCCAAAGGGATCATTCACTAGGCCACTTTGAGTTCTGTCTTATTTCTCATACTGTACTATCTATGAAGAAAGGTGATAAGGTGTTCAACATTTTAGTGAGCTGTCTCCATCTTGTTTCTATGTTGTTTATTTCAATTCCTTATATAATAAATATTTAAATAAAGCAGATAATTCGATTTTTCAATTAATTATAAATAAAGATAATTTAAATGTTATTGGTGCAGGTATACAACTCCAACTACAACTTTTCCCTTAAAATTATTTTAAAGTGTTCTGTATGTATAGACAAAACTTTCTTTGTTGAGTAGTAGCCTTTATTGCTCTCTGTAACCTCACTGGGTAGATTAAACCTCTTCTATTTGTCCAAGTGACCACTGTCACCTAAACAGATTGGGATGAAACATTAAATTTTTTTAAGCTGTCACCTAAAGAACAGGTGATGTTTTGGCTGAACATATACTTTATAACATTAGCAGCTGTCTATGTGTAAAAGTGTTAACTCCCACCACTTGCTCCAGTAGTGTTTATGTGCCATGTCATGGGATCTAAATGAATGTGCCTACAGATGTTAAGAAACATTTGCTCAGTCTGGTTACTTATGGTTGGATTAATGAAGATGACATCACCCTTGAGGAATTATCCTAGCCAATTTCCCCTGTTTCCTGTGCTGCTTCTTTTTTCACTGTCCAGTCACAGGCTGCGTTGGGTCCAGAGAAAATGGGGTAAGTATGGTATATGATGGCTACCAGGCTGAGGACATCTAGCAGCATAAAAAATATACTGTGAAGGAAATCTCTGGGTTAAAGGTGAATATTGCATCCAAACTGGCACCCTCTATTTAAATTTTGACCAAGGCACTATCTGCATAGAGTTTGCATGTTCTTCAGTTTTTACTTGGGTTACCTTGGGGTACTCTGGTTAATTGGCTAATGTCTAAATTGGCACTAGTAGGTGTGCATGAATTGTCTTTGCACATGTGTTGCTTGCCAGTCCCAAGCTGAGCTTAGGGGAGGGTTGAGAAAAGACCTGGTGACCTACCTCGTAAAAAATTTTGCCTAAGAAAATTCTATGGAAAAAGGCTTTTTATTAGTCTCAGACATGGTGCCCAGAGAGCTGGCCCATAGAATTGTCAATAGTAGGATATGACTGAACAGATATATTTACTATATTGTCTATTATATTATATTATAGTATTGGGACGCCTTTACACGCACATGAACTTTAATAATGGCATCTTAGTCTTAGTCCATAGGGTTCAATATTGAGCTGGCCCACCCTTTGCAGCTATAACCGCTTCAGCTCTTCCAGGAAAACTGTCCACAAGGTTTAGGAATGTGTCTTTGGGAATGTTTGATCATTCTTCCAGAAGGGCATTTGTGGGGGTCAGGCACTGATGTTGGACGAGAAGACCTGGCTTGCAGTCTCCACTCTAATTCACCCCAAAGGTGTTCTATCAGGTTGAGGTTCAGGCCAGTCAAGTTCCTCTACCCCAAACTTGCTCATCAATGTCTTTATGGACCATGCTTTGTGCACTGGCCAAATCATTTGGTGGAGGGGGGATTATGGTGTGGGGTTGTTTTTCAGGGGTTGAGCTTGGCCCCTTAGTTCCAGTGAAGGGGACTCTTAAGGCATCAGCATACCAAGACATTTTGGACAATTTCATGCTCCTAACTTTGTGGGAATAGTTTGGGGATTGACCCCTTCCTGTTATTACATGACTGCGCACCAGTGCACAAAGCAAGGTCCATAAAGACATGGATTAGCGAGTTTGGGGTTGAGGAACTTGACTGGCCTGCACAGAGTCCTGATCCAAACTGCAAGAACACCTGAATTAAAGTGGAGACTGCGAGCCAAGCCTTCTTGTCCAACATCAGTGCCTGACCTCACAAATGTGCTTCTGGAAGAATGGTCAAGCATTCCCATAGACACACTCCTAAACCTTGTGGACAACCTTCCCAGAAGAGTTGAAGCTGTTAAAGCTGCAAAGGGTGGACCAACCAACATTGAACCCTACGGACTAAGACTGGGATGCCATTAAAGTTCATGTGCGTGTAAAGGGAGGTGTCCCAATACTTTTGACCATATAGTGTACATATATTGCAGCAAGAGCTGTTTTTATTTTATCTTTTAATGGGCTAGCTGTGTTTACCCTATTTTTTTTGGCTGAAGTTTAGCTTTAAATTCTTGGAATTAAACAAAATCGACCCTTGCAGTGAATGCCTCTCCACTCCCCACAAGGGTTAAAAACAACCCCACACCATAATCCCCCTCCACCAAACAATTTGTACCAGTGCACAAAGCAAGATCCATAAAGACATGGATGAGCACGTTTAGGGTTTAGGAACTTGACTGGCCTGAACCTCAACCTGATAGAACACCTTTGGGGTGAATTAGAGCGGAGACCACGAGCCCTGTTCTCTTCTACCCAAAGCTCCAGACTGTTGGTGGTCCCTTGGCACCATGTACAGTGCAGGCCTATTAACTGGATGTAAGAAGTCAGTGTAAGTGTCAGGAATAAGGTAAGTATTACACTTTGCACCCCTAGACTAAACAAATGCGAGTTCACAGCAAGGGTAGATTTTGTCTAATTCCCAGGGTTCCGTTTAAAGTCATTTTAGTCACTTTTGTCTAGTAGAGTTTAGTGAGTTGACCTCAGGAAAATTCCGTTTCCAATAAATTTGTCTTATTGTTCCCTATAATTTACTGGTGGCGGTACATCGGTTTCATTTAACGTCGCAATATACCAGATCTCTAAATATGGATGAGAAATTATTAGCTGCAATAAATGATCCTATATAGTTAATGCATTATTTACATGTGAACATTTATAGGGCACTGTGTTTATGAAGACACTTTCCCTTTCCACACTGCTGAGCCTTTGATGTGATTCTCCTCTGTGTCACAGTCAGTGCTTTATGAGAAGCCACATTAGCAAACTGTGAATTTTACACTGCTGCACATTAGCTGTACAGTATTGCAGAGGACTAATAAGTAAAAGAGTCTTTAGTGCCTGTCATCAGTGTGTTTTACTGTCCTGGAAACTGGGACTTTAGAAAATAACCTATTGACTGTTTTAGTGTTGCAGATGCAGCCAGTCTGTGTGGGTGATGTATGGATCTTTGTATGTCTGTGTTGCTCTGTAAATGTATCTGTCTGTGTGTCTGCATGGCTGTGTCTCACTCTGTGGCTCTGTTTATTTGTGTATGGCTTCTCTGCAGTGCCCTTGTCCTCAGACAGCCATAAATCCTCTTAGTTTTGCAGGTGTAATTGCAGAAGTCAAGGGTCAGCATTAGAGACATTCCAGCGCTGTTAACCCTATCCTGGCCTGAGAGCATTCCTCCAGGCAGGATCACCCCCCCCCCCCCCCCCCCCCCCCATTCCTTTACCAGGAGCCCCCAGAGAAATGTGATCTGCTATATCTTGTACTAAGTTGTACAAATACGATTAGCAAGGCCATTCTCCTCCATTCTCACACAGGAGATGTTATTCGCCAATATCAACTGATAAACGAAGCTGACTGTATTAAAAGCCTTAGCAAATTAAAAAAAGTCTGTGGTTTTGGGCACAGACATGCTGAAAAACCATGTGACCTATAAGAATTGTTCTTTTTCCCAGGAAAAGGGAATTGATGCTTCATTTGTCCAACACCGTTCACCTATAGTTGCCAATGCAAGTCTCAATCCATTAAGCTACAGATGACAGTGCAAGTTCCTTTTATATGTTAAAACAAGTCTCGCTCCATTCAGCTATGATTGTCACTGCAAATTCCACTCCATCCACCTATAGATATCAGTGCATATTCCATTTCATTCACCTATATATATCAGTGCACATTCCACTCCATCCACCTATAGATATCAGTGCACATTCCACTTCATTCACCTATAGATATCAGTGCACATTCCACTCCATTCACGTATAGATATCAGTGCAGATCCCACTCCATTCACCTATAGATATCAGTGCATATCCCACTCCACTCACCTACAGCTGTCAGTGCAGATCCCACTACATTCACCTATAGATATCAGTGCAAATCCCACTACATTCACATATAGATATCAGTGCAAATTCCACGTCATTCACCTACAGCTGTCAGTGCAGATCCCACTCATTCACCTACAGCTGTCTATGCAGATCCCACTCCATTAACCTATAGATATCAGTGCATATCTCACTCCACTCTCCTACAGCTCTCAGTGCAGATCCCACTACATTCACCTATAGATATCAGTGCAGATCCCACTCCACTCACCTACAGCGGTCAGTGCAGATCCCACTTCATTCACCTACAGCTGTCAGTGCAGATCCCACTTTATTCACCTACAGCTGTCAGTGTAAATCCCACTACATTCACCTATAGATATCAGTGCAGATCCCACTCCATTCACCTATAGATATCAGTGCAAATCTCACGCCATTCACCTACAGCTGTCAGTGCAGATCCCACTTCATTCACCTACAGCTGTCAATGTAGATCCCACTCTATTCACCTATAGATATCAGTGCAGATCCCACTCCACTCACCTACAGCGGTCAGTGTAGACCCTTCTCCATTCACCAATAAATGTTAGTGCAGATCCCACTCCACTCACCTACAGCTGTCAGTGCAGATCCCACTTCATTCACCTACAGCTGTCAATGCAGATCCCACTCCATTCACCTATAGATATCAGTGCAGATTCCACTCCACTCACCTACAGCTGTCAGTGCAGATCCCACTCCATTCACCTATAGATATCAGTGCAGATCCCACTCCACTCACCTATAGATATCAGTGAAGATCCCACTCCACTCACCTACAGCGGTCAGTGCAGATCCCACTCCACTCACCTACAGCGGTTAGTGCAGATCCCACTCCACTCACCTACAGCTGTCAGTGCAGATCCCACTTCATTCACCTACAGCTGTCAGTGCAGATCCCACTTCATTCGCCTACAGCTGTCAGTGCAGATCCCACTTTATTCACCTACAGCTGTCAGTGAAGATCCCACTCCATTCACCTATAGATATCAGTGCAGATCCCACTCCATTCACCTATAGATATCAGTGCAGATCCTACTCCACTCACCTACAGCTGTCAGTGCAGATCCCACTTCATTCAACTACAGCTGTCAGTGCAGATCCCACTTTATTCACCTACAGCTGTCAGTGCAGATCCCACTTTATTCACCTACAGCTGTCAGTGCAGATCCCACTCCATTCACCTATAGATATCAGTGCAGATCCCACTCCACTCACCTACAGCTGTCAGTGCAGATCCCACTCCATTCATCAATAAATGTCAGTGCAGATCCCACTCCACTCACCTACAGCTGTCTGTGCAGATCCCACTTCATTCACCTACAGCTGTCAGTGCAGATCCCACTTCATTCACCTACAGCTGTCAGTGCAGATCCCACTTTATACACCCACAGCTGTCAGTGAAGATCGCATTCCATTCACCTATAGATATCAGTGCAGATCCCACTTCATTCACCTACAGCTGTCAGTGCAGATCCCACTTCATTCACCTACAGCTGTCAGTGAAGATCCCACTTCATTCACCTATAGATATCAGTGCAGATCCCACTCCACTCACCTACAGCTGTCAGTGCAGATCCCACTCCATTCACCAATAAATGTCAGTGCAGATCCCACTCCATTCACCTACATCTGTCTGTGCAGATCCCACTCCATTCACCAATAAATGTCAGTGCAGATCCCACTCCACTCACCTACACCTGTCAGTGCAGGTGCCACTCCATTCACCTATAGATATCAGTGCAGATCCCACTTCATTCACCTACAGCTGTCAGTGCAGATCCCACTCCACTCACCTACAGCTCTCAGTGTCAATCTCACTCCACTCACCTATAGATGTCAAGTCCTGCTTCATTAATCTATAATTGTTAGGGCACATTCTATTTCATTCATCTATATTTTTCAGTGCATGTTCCACTTTATTCACCTATAGCTATCAGTGCAGATCCCACTCCATTCACCTATAGTTGTCAATAAAAGTCCCACTCTCTTGCCCTATTGATGTCAATACAAGGCCCACTCCAATCCTCTATGCTCTTTTGATGTCAAAACAAGTCCCACTTCACTCACCTATAGATTTTAATACATGTCCCACTCTGTTCTCCTACTGATGTTAATACAAGGCCCACTCTAATCCCCTAATAATGTCAACACAAGTACCACTACATTCACCTAAAGCTGTCATAGTAAGTATTATTCTGTTCACCTAAAGCTGCCATTGCAACTTCCACTTCATTCACCTATAACTGTCAGTGCAGAGCCTACACCATTTATCTGTAGCTATGACTTTAAGTGCCATCCCATAGAACTCTTTAGTTGTCCCAGACAAGAGTCTTTTAGTAATGAGTACAACACTATGAAGAGCAACTTTGACATCTAAAGAATACTACCCAAATGAACCCATCATATATTACTTTACTTTATCAACTAATCATTTTTGGTTTAATGTGGTCCATCATTGAACAGGAGATTTCTGTAGGGTTGCTATGGGTTATTGCTTGTTGCACATTAGAATTGCTGGTTGCAATGTCTTATTGAGTAAGGCAGTATAAATGTCTAAAAGAAATCTATTGGTCAAATAATTGATCTAAAGAACTTCTTCCCAAACCACCAGTTAGACTATCCTGTCTTGTATAGCCTCCAGCTGGTTTCTGAAAAGACAAAACGGAATAAAAGGAAAGGTATCATAAAAAGTTCATTGTATGACCCAGCAGACCCCTCAGGGTTTCCTTCTAACTGAATGAACTGTGTCTAGACCAGAACACACCCTGCAGGTCTCACTGGCAGAGCAAGGTTAAAGAGCCTCAACCTACAGTATGGTAAATTATTATGGAAGGTGAACATTTGTCACTGTCCTCCAGCCTTCCCTTCCTTCAGCAGATGTGAAGACTTTGGGGTGCAGGTGCGATCTTCTCAGTGAGGACTAAAATTACACAAGAGCAGACAATTTCAAAATGCATCCTACACAATTAAGAACACTGATTGATACCACATGGTAATTTACTCCTAGCATTGATCTCCATACTCCCCTTCATCAGACGTGTTAGGCATACTAATAAAGCAGAAATGAGGTGTAATATTTTAATAAATAGGGCATTACACAGCAGGTAAAATAAGTATTGAACACATCACCATTTTTCTAAGTAAATATATTTCTAAAGGTGCTATTTACATAAAATTTTCACTACATGTCAGTAACAACCCATGCAATCCATATATACAAAAAGCCAAAACAAATAAGTTCAGAACTTAAGTTATGTATAATAAAATAAAATGACACAGGGAAAAAGTATTGAACATGCTAACTGAAATATATTTAATACTTGGTACAAAACCCTTTGTTGGTAATGACAGCTTCAAGACGCATCCTGTATGGAGAAACTAGACGCACGCATTGCTTGGGTGTTATTTTGGCCCATTCTTCCACACAGTCTTTAAATCTTGAAATCTTGGGCATCTTCTATGAACTCTAATCTTTAGTTCTTTCCATAGATTTCCTATTGGATTCAAGTCAGGTGATTGGCTGGGTCATTCTAGCAGCTTTATTTTCTTTAAAATCAATTTAGGGTTTCCTTGGCTTTGTGTTTGGGATCATTGTCTTGCTAAAAAGTCCATCCTCGTTTCATCTTCATCATCCTGGTATATGGCAGCAGATTTTTATCAAGAGTGTCTTTTTACATCCTTCCTTCAATGATTTGAAGTTTGCCAGTACCGTATGCTGAAAAACAGCCCCACACCATGCTGTTTCCGCCTCCAAACTTCACTATTGGTATAGGGGTGTTTTTCGGGTGATGTGCAGTGCCATTTGGCCTCCAAACATGGTGTATATTATGGCATCCATAGAGTTCAATTTTGGTTTCAACTGACCAGACTATATTCTCCCAGTATTTCACAGGCTTGTCTAAATGTTGTGCAGAAAACTTTAAATGAGCTTCAACATGCTTTTTTTCAGCAATGGAGTCTTGCGCGGTTGAGTGCATTACTTATTTTTTCCTTTGAAATAATTGTACCTGCTAATTCCCGGTCTTTCAGAAGCTCTCCACAAGTGGTCCTTGGTTCTTGGACAACTCTTCTGATAATTCTTTTCACTCCTCCATCAGAAATCTTGCAAGGAGCACCTGGTAGTGGCCAGTTTAGGAAATTATGTTCTTTCCACTTGTGACTCCAACAGTGCTTACTGGAACATTCAGAGGTTTGGAAATCCTTGCCAACAATAAGGTTGTGAAGGTCTTGAGAGAGCTCTTTGCTTTTACCCATCATGAGATGTTTCTTGTGTGACACCTTGGTAATGAGACACCTTTTTTATAGGCCATCAGTTTAGACTGAACAAGCTGATAATAATTTGCACTGACAAGGGACAGGATTGCTTTCTAATTACTGATAGATTTCAGCTGGTGTTTTGGCTTTCCATGCCTTTTTGCATCTCCCTTTCTTCATGTGTTCAATACCACTAATTAAAGGATAAGGACAAGATTAAAAAAAAATAATAATTAGACTTCTTTAAAGGCCCTCTGTATCCTTTTAGAATAAAAGTACTTTAAATAAGAAACCAGTAGTCTTTCATTAAAAAAAAAATGTCATTTATGTCATTTTAAAAATTTTAAATTCAAGTTTGCATCAATGTCAAAATGTTTGAGGGTCCATTCATGTTGCGCGTTACTGCAATGCATGTACAGTAAAGCAAATCGCACCTGCCCTTTAGTTTACCACAGTGCATATATGTGAAGCATTTATAAGTTCTGGGGTGCTGCGTTAATAAAATAGTGCAAGATTGTTTTTCTTGTGCATAAATTTGAAGAAAATAAATGCTTTGGTTTAAGGCATGCAGACCCATGTAATTAATGCAATACATTGTGAATGATTCATGAATTCTTTTTTGCAGAGAAAACATTTTTTTGTGTGTGAAATTAAACAAAATCAAACTTGGTGTAGAGTCCAGTAATCTTTAGCTATGAATTGGATTTCAGTTGCTGGTATTAGTCCTAGTTGGTTGGGATGTGTTTCAGTACTTTGTTCTTTACAATACTGAATAAGCCAGACGTCTAGGCCTTGCTCCATGAAATGACCACATGGTGGCACTATAGTGTGTGTGTGTGTGTGGTTTTATCTTTTGGGGATGGATGGTACTTCATTACATCTGATGCACACACAGTTCATTCAGATATTGCATATATACCATTCAGTAGTATGATTGAAACATTAATAAGAAATCCAGCACGTAGCATTCTTTCCTTGTGTAAGAGGTATATACTTGTGTAAGAGGTATATATTTTGTTGGAGTTATGAGGACTATAGAAAAGTGAGGGCAAAAATAGACTGAATAGTCCATCGAGTCTGCCCATTTTTTTTTTTTTAGTTTTTTATTTTGTCGTTTTTTTGGGGGGTTTTGTTTTTTCTTAACTTTATTGTCTGAGTATAGATCTATGTATGTCCCAAGCATGTTGAAGCCATTTACTGTTGACTACCTCACTACCTCTGCTGGTAGTTTATTCCAGTCATCAACTAATTGTAAGCTCCTCGAGGGTAGAGACTGATGTGAATGTACAATGTATATGTAAAGCACTGCGTAAATTGACAGCGCTATATAAGTACCTGAAATAAATAAAAATAAAATAAACTACCCTTTCAGTAAAATAATACTCCCTAAGATGAGTTTTGAACTTCTCTCCAGTTAGTTTGAGGTCATGTCCCCGTGCTCTTGATTTTGGTTTCATGATGAAAAAACTGCCCTCCTGAACCTTACCCCCTTCATGTATTTAAAGGTTTCAGTCATGTCTCACCTTTCCCTTCTTTCCTCCACACTGTACATATTAAGTGCCTGAAGTCACTCTCAATATGTTTTACCCCCCCCCCCCCCCCCAAACCTTTCACCATTTGTATTACCCATCTCTGGACTGGTTCTATCTTATCAATGTCTTTCTGCAAATGAGGTCTCCAGAACCGGACACAGTATTCTAAATGAGGTTTCACTAAAGATCTATATAGAGGAATCAGAACCTCCTTCCTCCTGCTGGTGACCCCTTTAGTGATGCACCCTAGAAATCTATTTGCTTTTCCCACTGCCTGGTCTCTCTGTTTGCTCATTTGGCAATCAACTGAAATAAGTACCCCTACTACCCTAGTCTGATCTAAATGCTATGGTGGAGTGCAGTTGCTTACTAAAGAAAAGTTACAGCCATTCTTGGGTCTCTAGGGCTCCTGCATCTAGGAATGTACTTTACAACATCCAGTAAATGGCTTCAGTCTGATGGGTGGTATCATTAAACCCTACTTTCTCTAAGCCTAGGTTGTCCTGGACACGCTCCAGCCTGTGAGTGGGCAGTGAAAGGAAAAGCAGCTTACAGATGAGCATCTCTCTATCACTCTGCTTTCTCTTCCTATCAGCATGCTTCTTGTCATCACATGATCTGATTGGCTACTTGTACTGCATCTTCCTCTCAGTCTCCCTATACCGGGACTGTGAGAAGTGGATACCAGATCACATTCAGGTACTTACACTGCTTACATTTAACAGATCACTTTAACCCTACTGCCCACCTGTATAAGATTTGTTAATATGCTTATCTTTCTGACAGCCTGTGTATTAAAAAGGCGCTACATCTCTCCTCACAAGCTGCTGCAAATATTATATGCACCACTGGGTGGGAAAAAAATGCTTGCTCCTGTGGTTCCTCCCGCAAACTCGTACATCACGATAAGAGCTACAAGCCAGCAGGAGGAACCACAGCAGCCCCCAGCGAGGGGAGCAAATTTTCGACTCATCTGACAGTTGAATACTTGCAGTAGCTGGAGATTGGAGAGCTTTTCAAAACATAGGACACAGAAAGGTAAGTATATTCATGCTACACTTTTACAGGTTGGCTGTTTTGCAAAAGTGGCCCTGTGTTATCAGGGTCATACATCGAATAATGATTTAATAATTATAGAGTTGCATTAAGTTGTGTCTTTTATACCTGCCGAGAGTTTAACTTTAATGCCTTGATTCATATGGAAGCAGAAGAATAAAGTATTTGTATGTGTGGTGGGTCCAACACTAAGTCACTGCTGCAGGCAACATCCAGCTAGATAACTTTAGTAAGCTTCATATACAGATATCTACAGAAAGGAGATCATTTGTTATATCCTTCTCAGTAATCTTCCCGGGTTTCCGTACACTCCTTCTGAAGCTGCCTTCCCGCATTATGTACGCACCTGCAATGCTGGTGTTCTACCCTCCAGGGATATGTTCTCCTTCCAAAAGCCATTTGTCCTGGAGAGCCTGGGGCAGAACAGCACCCTCACATGTAGTCGGTTGTCTCTATTCAGACTATACCATGATGGAGAGAGACACTGTCAGGAGGTAGAGGGACGACAGATCATGTCATTCTGACTTCTACTAAACTCAAATAAATCAAACCATTTCCCTTACATTTCTGCTTTGTAATCAAGTGGTTTCAAGTGCTGCAATGTAATCTCCTTGGTTTCAAGTAGTATTAAGTGATGTCAGTAAGAGCCAGCTTCAGTGTAACTCTAAAGACCTTTTATTTGTCTTATGTCAGTACTGGAAGTTTATTTTTTTGGATTAATGTTTCTCTTCATGTTTATGATTAATTGCATTTTATAAGGTATTACTTAGTAAATATTAGAAAACAGTTTTTTTTTTTAAATAATGATTGATGAATAAACTGAAAAGTGTAATTAGAAATTACACAATAAATCATCATCAGAATAACCTGCTCATTATATTGTATGTATATATCCGTCCAGTCATATCTGACTCTCAGCTATTTTATGGAACAGCTCTCTGGACACTATGTTTTGTATGCTTGAGGCCTTTTTCCATGGAATTTTGTGGGTCTTTTTTTTTTTTACAAAGCAAAGCAGGACACCAGGCCTTTCCTTTAACCCTCTCTATTTATATGGGTGTGGTACTGGCATGCAGAATGTGATAACGCATGTGCCTAGCCAATTTGTACAAACATACTAGGGCCAATTAACCTACCAGCATGACTTTTGAACATGGGGGGAAACCAGTGGTGTCGGCGGGGGGGGGGGGCTGACAGTGGCTGAAGCCCCGAGTGGGTCCCCAAAAAGCCCCGGGTCTTGGGTGGGCACGGTTCTATTATTAGCCCCGGGTGCCGCCCCAGAGCGGGGACCAATCTGATCCCGAGTGCAGCCGAGTGTAACAGCAGGTCCCGCCTTCTGGAGCCTCCATCAGAGGAGCTGCAGGCTCCAGAAGGTGGGAATTACAATGCGGCCGCCCCGCCACTGTCAGAAGATCCCGACCCCACTCAGGCGGGTGGCTCTCCCCTCCTCATCATGGCTCTGGCTGCCTGGAGTTTACTCTCCACTGTGTGATGGGCATGCCACTGATCTGCAGGAGGACACCTGAAGTCTGGTCAGGTAGGTCAGTGTATGTCGTGTAGGTCAGTGTAGGTCAGGTAGGTCAGTGTATGTCAATGTTTGTCAGGTAGGTCAGTGTGGGTCAGGTAGGGCAGCGTATGTCAGGTAAGTCAGTGTAGGTCAGGTAGGTCAGTGTAGGTCAGCGTGCGTCAGGAAGGTACTACCCCCCCCCCCCCGGTGCTGGGCTAGGACTTCGGGCTGAAGCCCCTGTTTTTTTTGCCAACTAGCAACTCCCCTGGGGAAAACCCATGCAAGCACATGGATAACATGCAGATTTCATGCAGACAGTGGGGTTGATTTACTAAAACTGGAGAATGCAAGATCTGGTGCAGCTCTGCATGGAAGCCAATCAGCTTCCAAGTTTTTTGTCAAAGCTTAAAGTGGAGCTCAACCCAAAAAGGGAAGTTCCGCTTTAAGGCCTCCATCACCCCCTCCTCTTCTGCAAATGGCACTTTTTATGCAGGGGATATCTGGTTTTGACAGGTACCCACTCCCACTTTCCGCTTTGATCGCCTAGACAATCCGAATGGAAGTTCCCCTCTCCCCCTCCCTCCCTGCAGTCTCCTGGGACACATCATAGATCCCAGATGACTGCAGGATAGTCACAGTGCACAGTGCTACTCACGTATGCACAGTGGGCACCCAGCTGTGAAGCCGCAATCTGTCACAACCGGGTGCCCACAGTTAAAATCCCTGCGCTGGGGTGAGGAGCCCATGGGAAGGGGCAGCTTGGGTGATCACATCACTGGATCGTGGGGCAGTTGAGTGTGTTTATTAAAAGTCAGCAGCTACAGTTTTTGTAGCAGCTGACTTTTATTAAATCAAAAAACGATGCAAGCTCCACTTTGATTGAAATAGCTGAAGTTAAAATCTGATTGGCTTCTATGCAGAGCTGCACCAGATTTTACACTCTCCATTTTAGTATGGAGTATCAAGTACCCCATTGCTGCAAAGCAGAAGTGCTAACCGCCAAGCCAATGTGCCATCACCCATTATAAAAAGGTTCAGTTAGAAACATAAACCAGTGTGTGCATGCATGTTAGGTACTTACCAAAATAAAGATATTCAGATATTTTTCTGATTTTATAAGCTTTTATTGGAATGTTTTTCATCGATAATAAAGGCAAATACAAAAGATGAGGGGCACAAATCTTTGTACGACATAGAACTGAGCATGCATGCGTCAAATACCAACGTTTTCATATGCCTGGGAGGTACAGTTGCAGCGCAGAGTCATGCTATCAGCAGCCTACGACAGGCTAAAATACGCAGCAGCTGGATGCTGTGCTGAGTGGTACTCGCATTTAAGGCTATATACGTTCAGGGATGTTTGCCACGAAAACACCAGGATTTGATGCACACAAGCTAAGTGCCCAGTGTGCATGAGCCCTAAGAATCTAACTTAAAGCGGTAGTAAACCACCGGTGATTTTTTAATTTTTTTTTAACCTGCAAGGCAAAATTATAATGTGCTAGTATGCATCACCACTGACAGGGCTTACATCTTCACCCAACTTCCTTCTGAGTTTGCGGACTCCGGCTCTGTGAGTGGCCTGAGCAGGGATGATGTCACCCCCGCACATGCAAGGGAGAGCCACCGTTTACGGCACAGGACTTTGGTGGCCATTCCTTCAGAGCGCATGCGCCCGCGAAGTCACTGGCTGCATGTACAACTAGCAACAGTGGCAAATGGCAATGGCAAACAATGGCAAAACCATCCACCCGTCCCCACATGTCAGGGTACTAGGTGTTATCCTGGATTCTGAACTCTCCTTTCAGCCCCACATCCAATCACTTTCCAAAGCTTGCCGCCTCAACCTCCGCAACATCTCTAAACTACGTCCCTTTCTAACCAATGAAACCACAAAGCTCCTGATTCACTCCCTGGTTATCTCTCGCCTTGACTACTGTAACTCACTCCTCATTGGCTTACCTTTAAACAGACTATCCCCCCTTCAGTCCATCATGAATGCTGCTGCCAGACTCATCCACCTTACAAACCGCTCAGTGTCTGCTACCCCTCTCTGCCAATCCCTCCATTGGCTACCACTCGCCCAACGAATTAAATTCAAAATACTAACAATAAGTTACAAAGCCATACACATCTCTGCCCCCAGCTACATCACTAGCCTAGTCTCAAAATACCAACCTAATTGCCCTCTCCGTTCCTCCCAGGACCTCCTGCTCTCTAGCTCCCTCATCACCTCCTCCCATATCCACCTCCAGGACTTCTCCCGAGCCTCACCCATCCTCTGGAATTCCCTACCCCAATCTGTCAGACTGTCTCCAACTTTATCCACTTTTAGGCGATCCCTGAAAACTTTCCTCTTCAGAGAAGCCTATCCTGCCTCCATCTAACAACTGCACTATTTTCTCCATTAGCTCATCCCCCACAGCTGTTACCCTTTGTATAACTTGACTCTCCCTCCCAGATTGTAAGCTCTAACGAGCAGGGCCCTCTGATTCCTCCTGTATTGAATTGTATTGTACTTGTACTGTCTGCCCTAATGTTGTAAAGCGCTGCGTAAACTGTCGGCGCTATATAAATCCTGTATAATAATAATAATGTACAGTAAATATCTCCTAAATGGTGCATGTTTAGGAGATATTTACAGTACCTTTGGGTAAGCCTTATTATAGGATTACCTATAGGTAAAATTAGTGTATGGGAGTTTACTACAACTTTAACGGAATAAATGACTATACCCATACAAGGAATTCCATAATAATTAAGAAACACCATCTATAACTGCTCTTGTTCTAAGAGCATGACAGGTTCAAATATCAAGGAGTGCTCAGAGTGAATTAAAGAAGACCAAGCATCACATATATTCTTATCTGAGTTGCATGCATGCTTGATAAAGTGAAAAGCCGAGTGCGCACTATATGAATTGTATCCAATTCCTGAGAAACGTGCCAAAATTTGGCTACCTACCTACCAACATCCTTCATTTGAAAATCGAAGGAGTTGGGCAGAAAATTTAGCCTGCAGACATCTGCCAAAATACAATAGCCCCAACAGAAATGTAGCGGTGCCCCTGTGGGGTCGCTGCATGTTTCAGCATCCACACATTACCCTGCTTGGTCAGACATCCATTCTAGGCACACTTTCTCCAGTCAATGAACAGTCTCTTGCTTTTTTTGTTGTTTTTATTAGGGGAATAAACTTGGATGGGGAAAAGGGACATGGGATGCCCACTGATGAATATTTCTTAGATGAAAATAAAGGTAGTTGAATCAATACTGACAGTCTCTGTGACTTCCCATCTCCTCCATTGCACTACTTGAGATCACTTACTTTCCTCACACTGTCCAGTTCTAGATTCCTGTCCCCGTTAGCACATGGCTAGGCCTCACTCTGAATAAATCCTAACATTTTCCTAGTAGCCATTTTCAGGTGGGGGTCTGCAGTCCCCTCTATAGTAGCAACCATTTTAGATCAAGAAGATAATTGTGCTAACTGATCCTTGGTGGACTACTGATCCTAGCACGTCCGATGCAAATCCTGCCAACCCTCCTGGCTGCAGAGGCTTGACTTCAACAACATCATAGTCTCTCCCTCTGGCTCCACATCCAATCCTGGCATGTCTCTCCCAGAGCTTCTCACTCACCGATCCCGGAATGGATCCCTCCAGAATGACTTTCCTGGCCGTGCTCCACACTGTCTTCCTCTTGGTCCTGTTCCAGGACACCTCTCAATGACCGTGTAAAGAGAGGCTCCCTCCTAGCTCCCGAGCTCCAGGCCCGAGGTCACCCCCCCAGAAAGGGGGTCCCTCAAGGGCCACCACAGCCTAACATGCCATCATCTCAGTTCTTCCACCCGACACCCCTCCCCCAGCAGGCTGACCATGGGTATATAGAGGAGGCCTGCCCCCTGCCAATCCTAGTTTTGAATTGGTCAGGACTCCCAAATACACCCCATGTCATTCCAGCACTCTGCCCTGCCTCTTTTCCAGAACCTTCTAACTGGAAACAGAGGAGGCTCCAGAGAGCTGAAGCACATGTCAGTCACCTGCTGCTACACTAAACCACTCCCCTGCCCCCAGATCAAAAATAAACAGGCCTAGCTCACAGCTAGGCCTGCCTATATTTAACTGCACTCGCGGTAAAAACACAAACACTACTCTAGCACCAACCTACCTAAGGTAAAGGGTGCTACAGAAGGTTCCCCCATTTGCCCTGTATAGCATAGCTGGAGGAATCTGTTTGATTATTTTCATTCAGCCCACAGGTTAAACAAAAATAATATATGTGTGTGTACCAAGCTTTAGTATACCAGGTAGATGTATTTATTACCCCTGCTACTGCTACAGATTGCATTGCTCCTTCTGGCAATACCTTCAATTGTTTATATTTCCAAAAAGTCAGCACTATATTCCTGTTCAGGCAATATCCAGGGTCAGCATCTGCTTCCTTAAAGTGGTTGTAAACCCTTACATATACCCAGTGAAGGCACTGGCCTCAGGTGATACACAGAGATGAAATAAATCTTCCTACATAAGTTGTACCTGTCTATCTGCAGTCTTCTCTTCTCTACATCTGTTCAAGGTGCTGAATTTATAAGCTTGTTTGAGAGTCAAGAAAAAAGGCGGTGGAGAGCTGAAATTACACTCTGCAGAGCTCAGTGAGGAGAGCTCTGGCAGCTGATTGGATGGAAGGGGCACACCCCCTTTACACAGCACACAGGAACAGAGCTGAGGCTGTCAATCAGCTGGACCTCCCTCCCCGGTAACCTTTTTTCTCTTGGTGTCAGGAAAACTTGTCAGAAGTGAATGAGTCACAGATAGCAAAGGAAGGAAACAGCAGACAAAAATGAAACTTAGCGCTTTTAATTGAGACAAGTACACACTATAGAGGAATATGCTTTCTTCATATCTCATGTCTGAGGTTTACAACCACTTTAAAGGGGTTGTAAACCCTCGTGTTTTTTCACCTTAATGCATCCTATGCATTAAGGTGAAAAAACTTCTCGCTACAAACAAACCAGGCACATATTTGGCACGGGCATTAAACTCTACTAATAAATCTTTCAAACCCATACGTTTGAAATTATCAAAAGACGTTTATACTAGCAATCCAGTTAAAATAGTTCACAAATTTCATTCACATCTTGCAGACTTATATAAGTCAAATAAAGAATTTAACCCTACAGAAGCTGAATCTTTCTTCTCAAAAATTACCTTACCTGAGTTGTCCCAGAACCAAAAAAACAGTCTAGAAGAACCTATAACTATAGAGGAAGTTGCTAATACCATTAAAGATCTAAAACTTAACAAAAGACCTGGCCCAGACGGATATTCGGCCCTATATTACAAAACATTTTCAGAGATTCTTTCCCCTATTCTAGCTGAAACTTTCAACAAACTTTCGGCAGAAAACACTAATGGCAATTGTATGTATGATCCCAAAACCCCTTTCTGACGATACTTCCTGCGTAAATTATTGGCCTATTTCTCTATTAAATCTAGATATCAAATTATTAGCAAAAATATTAGCAAAACGCCTTAATAGTATCATAGGTAAACTAATACATAGAGATCAAGTAGGCTTTATGCCAAATAGACAGACAGGCGATAATATACGCAGGGCAGTTCTATTAGCACATATTGCTCAAAAACGAAAAATCCCTTCATGTTTTTTATCTCTCGATATTAAGAGGGCATTCGATACAGTATCCTGGCAATATATGCACTATTCCTTACAAAAATGGGGTTTTGGCCCCCACTTTCTAAAATGGATCACAGCATTGTATAATAAACCCAAAGCCTACATAAAATATGCTGGATACAAATCTGATGCTTTTAATATCGAAAGAGGTACCCAGCAAGGTTGTCCATTATCTCCCCTCTTATTTGCCCTTTTACTCTAACCCATCGCCCAATACATTAGAATAAACCATACCATAACCGGCATTGAAGTAGGAGGCATTACACACAAAATATGTATATTGGCAGATGATATACTGCTTTTCTTATCATCACCACAGGTCTCAGGTCCCAATCTAATGCCTGTCCTTGATGGATTTGCAGCCTTCTCCGGCCTTATGATAAACCCTAAGAAATGCCAAGTGCTCAACATTTCACTATCAAACCTGGAACTAATTCCGGCGAAGGTTGCACTCCCGTTTACCTGGGCAGAGAAATCAATCCCATACCTTGGAATTCAATTAACAGCATCTCATTCAGACCTATTTTAACCAATTATCCTCCTTTACTAAGGCAGATCACAAACTTATTAAAGCAATGGTCGCAACTTCCTCTATCCTGAATAGGAAAGATTAATGCAATTAAAATGACTATTCTACCTAAACTACTATACTTATTCAGAGTTCTTCCTATTCCAGTTCCTTCCTATTTTTTGAGACTAGTGCAAAAAAGAACAACTTCATTTATATGGGGCTCTTCCAAACCACGTATACCAGTACACACATTACATCTTCCCAAAACTAAAGGAGGCCTGGGATATCCTAACTTTACTAACTATTACAGAGCAGCTCACTTGGCCAGTCTTTCCAAGTATCACGCAAAACAGGAAATCCCATTATGGGTATTTATAGAGGCTTCAGAATGTGATCCTCTATCTATATCAAACTTGTTATGGCTTGAACCCAAAGACCGTTCTAAAATACATAATCCCATAACTAAACACTTTGTATCTCTCTGGGATAAACTAAAAATTAAATATCAATTACAATCTCCACACAATCCCCTCCTATCTTTTATCAGAAATCCGACCTTCTATCCGGCATGGATCTATCCAAAATCATTTAAAGCTTGGACAACTTCAAGTATTCTGAAACTACACAATTTTGTTACATCTACATCATTCCTTCCATTTCCAATGCTTAGCGAAAACTTAGAGAAAACCAAACTCTGAAATATTTAGATACCTCCAAATTAAAAACTTCTTCACACCATTCCTAAATGTGGATATGTGGATAACCCTTGTCCCAATTATCCATTTTTGAATCAACCTGTGAAAAAGATCCATTTGCTAAAGGAATAATTTCATCTATTTATAATCAATTCTTTGGAGTCACAAATTTCAACAAACCTACTTACGTTCAGAAATGGGAGGAGGATCTGGGGTGAATTTTAGAGGACAAGGAATGGTCAAGTATATGGCTCACATCTAAATCTTCCTCGCCCAATGTTTTGGCATTGGAAGCAAATTATAAAGTTCTTACCTGATGGTATCTTGTACCTGCCAGGGTGGCTAAATATTCACCTAATACCTCAGCTCTTTGTTTTCGAGGGTGTCCAGGCATAGGCACACATTTACATATATGGTGGACGTGCCCATTAATCCAAATTTTCTGGAAGGAAGTTTTCGTGATTGACTGACCCCTACATTGGTTCTGGCAGAAACAATTCAAAGAATGAATAACACAATGTCTCATGCCAAGATGGCAGCTATCGAACATAACCAAATCCCAAAATTAAAAAAATTATGGCATCCTTGGATAAGACAACAATTTCTGTCAAATTTCAATGACTCTGTCCTTTTGCCATGGTAGCAGATTAAGTAACTTATAGAAACATCCATTTCAATGCTTCAGGAAGAAGCCAATGGACGATAAAATGACGGGCGGGTCGACCTTGTGGACTATATCTTTATCTTTCTATCCTTTTTCTTCCTTTTCTTTCCTTTCCTCCACCTCATGATCAAAGCTCTTTATTAGAATACATCTGATCTGTACACATATTACCAACAGTTAATATCTATAGGTGATATAGATTTCTTAAATAACTCTAAAAGAAATTGATGTATTACTTTCCACCTTTATTTTAGGTTTTGTGTACCTAATTTTTATTATCTGATAATTTCAAGTTAAATACTTATACAAATTCTAATGTATAACAATGAGCTTACTTTATAGATCCTTGTAAACGAACTTCATGTATCTTTATATTATTGTATGTTCAATAAACTTTTTTGAGAAGGAAAAAACTTCTGTCAGTCCCAGGCCCTGCAGCCCCCCTGTTCTACTTACCTGAGCCCTGGAATTTCCAACGGCGAGGACGCGCTGTCCCTCTGCCCGGGGTTCTCGGCACTTGATTGGATAGATTGATAGCAGCGCAGCCATTGGCTCCTGCTGCTGTCAATCAAATCTAAGGATGCGGGCGCCGGGGGGCGGGGCTGAGTCGGGCATTCGTGTCTATGGAGGCAAATGCTGCACTCGGGAGCGTGCTCTCAAGGTAACCCCCCCCGGGAGAGCACTTCTCCTAGGGGGTTATCTGATGTGGGGAGGATCCGCGAGAGCCGCCGGGGGACCCCAGAAATTGAGTATCGGGGCCACTCTGTGCAAAGCAAGCTGCACAGTGGAGGTAAGTATGATATGTTTGTTATTTAAAAAAAAAAACAAAGCTTTACAATCACTGTAACAGAGATGCTGACTCATAAATGGCAGTCATGTAAATCCTGGTGCCTTGGCAGTTCTTGGCTGTATTCACAAATGGCTGGCACAGTTAACCCCAATGCTGCAGCCTCTCACCTTGTGACTTGCTAGAAAGTTACTATGTATAGTCTGAGTATTCAATGGAGGAGCTAAAAACATATATAGTTATATATAAATTGCTGTATATTGTAACATGTCAGGAATGTATTCATGGAGGTCTTACTTAAGGCGGCCTATTTTAAAATAGATTAACTTATTTACAGTATTTAATACAGGTATTTATATAGTGCTGACACTTTCAGCCCCTGACCTCTAGGAGCTTACAATCCAAGGTCCCTATTTAACATGCACATGCACACACACACACACACACACACACACACACACACACACACACACACACAAACCAGGTCATTTTAGACCATGAGTGCTCAAACTTTGGCCCTCCAGCTGTTGCAGAACTACAGGTCCCATGAGGCATTGCAAATCTGACGGTTACAAGCATGACTCCCAAAGGCAGAAGCATGATGGGAGTTAGTAGTTCCGCAAAAGCCGGAGGGCCACAGGTTAAGCACCCATGATTTAGACACTAGCCAATTAACATACCAATATGTCTTTGGAAACCTAAGAAAGCACAGGGAGAACATGCAGGCTCCATGCAGATGGTGTCCTGACCGGGATACAAATTGGGAACCTCAGTGCTACAAGGTACAAGTACTAACCACTAAGCCACTGTGTTGCCAACTTATAGAATAAATGACCTTCATTAGCTTCATAGATGTAATTACAAAGTTAATTATAATTTTGTACAGATATGAGAACTTTTATATACATATGCGAGTTTCCATCACGGCTAATTTACATAATGGAAAAAACTGATTGCCAGGTATAAAAAACGGGAACCGTGCCTTCAGAAGCTTTCATGCATGACTTCCAATATTGCAGTTCCTCCAATTGTTACATTTCATATCCATTTGTACGGCAATTGCCCAACCTATTTCTTTCATGATTCTGTTTACTAATTCACAGAATAACCCCATCTTATTTTCCATTATCCACCTGCTGCTTGAATGCAGCACATCAGCACATGTCTATATAGATCTGAAAGTGACAGAGATTGCTTTTGCCTTCCATTGTAAGTTCTCACACTAACAGCCACCTGTGCAGAGTTCACATATTGCAGGGTTGTCCAACCTTTTGGCCTTCTTAGACCACATTAGAAGAAGAGGAATTGTCTTGGGCCACACATAAAATACGCTAACAATAAGGTTAGCCGATGAGCAGAAAAAGTCGGGCAGATCACAAGTTAACGATCGCTGATATAGATAATGTACCTACCTGAGCAATAAAACGAAATTTTTTTTGTAATATTTTTTTATTATAACAGTAAAAGAAGGCAACATAAAACTAGTGCGACCTTTAATATTTGTTTTTGATAACCTAACACATCAATATCTAGTTCGATGGATGTAGTAGCAATTCTCAATGAATTCTCAAGGTGCTCTGTAGATATTTTGGTTCTAATTTTGCCCTTCGTGTGCTTCATCCTTGATAATAGTTGCTCACAAATATAGGTGCTGCCGAAAACTGATGACATGAATAAGGTGTGATTGTGAAGAGTGGAATATTTTTTTGTGGGGGGGGGATAAAGCTTATAAAAGTCCAGCAAAGAGACCCTGTCAAATTTTTCTTCACCCGCATGTGTTTTCTAAGTGTAAACACATTTTTACAAAAAATTCCCCAAAAAAATAAACTTTTTTTTAAGTAAGTTTCTAATTTTGTGTTGGGCCGCATTCATAGCCGCCTTGGGCCCCCATAGCTCCCAACTGTCACTGATTTCGAGGGACTGTCCCTGATTTGAAACAATGTCCCTCTGTCCCCCTTTCCTCCTCATTTGTCCCTCATTTTGGGCTGATCTATATAGTTGTATAAAAAAAGCACTATTTATCTTTCAAAAAGTGATTCCCAGTGCTAAACCTTTCATCCGATTTCTAAATGGCTTCATTTGTAAATTTCAAAAGCTAATAAAAGGAATGGTAGTGGTAAAAAAAGCACTTGTAGGTTTAACTAATCTTTTATTTTTGGGTTAATTCGCCTTTAAGGGGGCGTAACAGGGTGTGTGTATGCGACCCCTGATGTGGGGTGTATTCTACAAATTTCATGTTTTATGTCACAGCTTTGCAAATTCCCAGAACATGTTTGGAAAACGTGAACTGCTAGGCTTGGTTCAGGCAGGTTAAACTTTGTTCAACCATTCTTATCAACAGGGTTAGATTTACCATAATGGCCATTGCCTAGGACAGCAGGATTTAAGGGTGTAGCAATAAGCCTCAAATTTTACAGATTGTGATAACTTTTTTTATTCCACTCCTCTCGTGTCCCCATCTGGATGTATGTTGTTATGTTTGCCAGAGGACCTGCAGAAGGACAGAAAGAAGGCGATACAGGGAATGTAGAGAGGAGTCAAAAGACTCTTTATTGTTCATGAAGTTATCTCTCCTGTTTGGTAGTCTGAACTGCTGAAAAGTACTGCACACAGGGGTTGATTTACTAAAACTGGAGAGTGCAAAACCTGGTGCGGCTCCAAATAGAGACCAATCAGCCTCCAGGTTTTGCTGTCAAAGATTAATTGAACAAGCTGAAGTTAAAAGCTGATTGGCTACCATTCAGAGTCGCAACAGATTTTGCACTCTCCAGTTTTAGTAAATCAACCCCAGTGTCTCTACTAGTGCATTGCAGCAGTAGTCTAATAAAATGATATGAGAGCTTGAAGAAGAGGATATGTCTCATCATTACTCACTGTATGCCTAGGACAGTCCTAAAACAATATGTTGTCCTAATACAACCCTGCTCACAATGGAGATTCCAACACCAGCATTGGATATGAAAATGTGTTCGGAGGCATGCAGTTCAGCACACTATGGCTAGGCTTGACTTTGTGTTGCCCAAAGCTGTACACTACATGCCACAGATTCAGAAGCCACATGAAATAAAGTAGAGCAAGTTCAAAGAGGTACAGCAAAAATGTTGCGAGGTCTAAGAGAAAAAACATATCAGGGGAGACTGGAGGAACTTTATATACAGCCTCAAGGAAAGAAGGCAAAGCAGGTTCATGATTATACACCTAAATACGTTAAGATGGGCAGTGCAGTGGCTAAGTGATTACCACTTCCGCCTAGCAGCATTACAGTTGCCAATTCGAATGCCAATCACAGCACTACCTGCCTGGAGTTTGCATGTTCTTCTTGTGCCTGCATGGGTTTCCTCCAGGTAGACCGGTTTCCTCCCATGCTCCAAAGACATGCTGGTAGGTTAATTGGATCCTGTCTAAATTGGCCCTGGTATGTGTATATAGAGTTGTATGCAAAAGTTTAGGAACCCCTGACAATTTCCATAATTGTTTGAATTTCATTTTGATCTAACAAATAACTGAAGGACACAGTAATATTTCAGTAGTGAAATTAGGTTTATTGGATTAACAGAAAATGTGCAATATGCATCAAAACAAAATTAGACAGGTGCATAAATTTGGGCACCCCAACAGAAAAATCACATCAATATGAATTAGAGCCTCCTTTAGCAGAAATAACAGCCTCTAGACGCTTCCTATAGCCTGTAATGAGTGTCTGGATTCTGGATGAATGTATTTTGAACCATTCCTCCTTACAAAACATCTCCAGTTCAGTTAGGTTTGATGGCTGCCAAGCATGGACAGCCCTCTTCAAATCACCCCACAGATGTTCAATGATATTCAGGTCTGGGGACTGGGATGGCCATTCCAGAACATTGTACTTGTTCCTCTGCATAAATGCCCAAGTAGATTTTGAGCAGTGTTTTGGGTCGTTGTCTTGTTGAAATATCCAGCTCCGGCGTAACTTCAACTTTGTGACTGATTCCTCAACATTATTCTCAAAAATCTGCTGATATTGAGTGGAATCCATGCGACGCTCAACTTTAACCAGATTCCCAGTACCGGCACTGGCCACACAACCCCACAGCATGATGGAACCTCCACCAAATTTTAATGTGGGTAGCAAGTGTTTTTCTTGGAATGCTGTGTTCTTTTGCCGCCATGCATAACGCCCCTTGTTATGACCAAATAACTCAATCTTTGTTTCATCAGTCCACAGCACCTTATTCCAAAATGAAGCTGGCTTGTCCAAATGTGTGTTTGCATACCTCAAGCGACTCCGTTTGTGGCGTGTGTGCAGAAAAGGCTTCTTTCGCATCACTCTCCCATACAGCTTCTCACTGTGCAAAGTGCGCTGAATTGTTGAGGGATGCACAGTGACACCATCTGCAGCAAGTTGATGTTGTAGGTCTTTGGAGGTGGTCCGTGGGCTGTTTTTGACCGCTCTCACCATCCTTCGCCTCTCCAATATTTTATGTGGCCTGCCACTTTTGGCCTTAACAAGAACTGTGCCTGTGGTCTTCCATTTCCTCTCTATGTTCCTCACAGTGGACACTGACAGCTTATATCTCTGCGATAACTTTTTGTAGCCTTCCCCTAAACCATATTGTAGAACAATCTTTGTTTTCAGGTTATTTGAGAGTTGTTTTGAGGCCCACATGTTGCCACTCTTCAGAGGAGAGTCAAAGAGAACAACAACTTGCAATTGGCCACCTTAAATACTTTTTCTCATGTTTGGATGCACCTGTCTATGAAGTTAAAGGCTTAATGAGCTCACCAAACCAATTGTGTGTTCCAATTAATCAGTGCTAAGTAGTTACAGGTATTCAAATCAACAAAATGACAAGGGTGCCCAGATTTATGCACATGTCTAATTTAGCTTTGATGCATATTGCGCATTTTCTGTTAATCCAATAAACCTAATTTCACTACTGAAATATTACTGTGTCCTTCAGTTATTTGATAGATCAAAATGAAATTGCTGATCCAAACACCCAAATATTTATAAATGACAATCATGGAAATTGTCAGGGGTTCCTAAACTTTTGCATACGACTGTATGAATGTGAGTTAGGGACCTTAGATTGTAATTTCTTTGCGGGCAGGGACTGATGTGCAATATATATGTAAAGCGCTGCAAAAATTGACATATAATAATTATGGGTATGGATAAGGTTCAGAAGGGCAGTATTTTCAATATGAAGTGAAGATCAACAACATAGGGGTATGAATACACACTAGCAGGAGAAAACTTCAAGAGTAATGTTAGAAAATGATATTTTACTAAGTGGCTGCTTAGAACAGACCTCCAACAGAGGTAGTGAGTTAATCAACAGTAAGGCTGGCCATACATTATACAATTTTCTTGTTCAATTTTATTTAGATTTACCAAAACCATAAAATATGAGTTCAAACCTAAATTCTTTCAATGTGTATGTAATCAAGCAGGCCATTGCACTACATAGTTGAAGGTAAATCTAAAAGAAATTGAAGAAGAAAATTGTATAATGTATGGCCAGCTTAAGTCAATTTAAACCTGCTTAGGATAAATATAGGTGTAAGATAAAAATGTTAACAGAAAGGATAGACTTGATGACAATTTTTCTCTATCTCCCCCCTTAATTTTTTCTATACTGTAGCATGCAATACAAGTGTATTTCTACATTCTGTACCTGTATGAACAAGGCCTTCAGACCCCGAACTGGCAACCCATACTTTAGGCCAAATAGCAATAATCATTATAATCACAAAATTATTATATAAAAAGTTGGGAGCATTTTACATCACTATTGCCTCTAATTTTACCTGACATTTGGGTTGATGATAGGCCCATGTATATAAGCAGTTTAAAATGCCTGCTGTTAAAGGAAATGTCCATTCAATTTTATTTGAATGTCAACACAATCATGCTCTCTACAGTTTTGACAGTGTCATTTTTTTTACTAATTAATAACTTTTTTCTTCTTCTTCTTTGCAGAGAGAGATAACATTAGTATCAAAGTATGGAATTGACAGAATATTCTCGGCAGAAAAAGATACCAGCAATAAAGCCACATAATATCGCTGCTGCAAAACTGTGTTTGTCAGCCAATGGTAAACTTTCAACTTTATGTGGGAGGGGTGTATTGTTAGATGAAACGGCATTGGTGTAATAGCTAGTTCATTGACCAAAACCCACAGGAGAAGCAGTGTGTGGTCACAGAGAGTCTTACTTGCTGCCTCAAGCCAAAAAGTTGGGGATATTAATTTTTGCTCTGTACATGTTTATGATGCAGTAAGTTTTTTTACTGGGATCACTCTTATGCTGCGTACACACGATCGGAAATTCGGCCAGCAAAAGACCGATGAGAGCTTTTGGTCGGAAAATGCGACCGTGTGTATGCTCCATCGGACTTTTGCTGGCGAAATTCCCGCCAGCAAAAGATTGAGAGCATGTTCTCAATTTTTCAGTTGTAAAAAGTTCCTATCAAAAAATGCAATCTTCTGTACAAATTCCGATGCGCAAAATTCCTACGCATGCTCGGAAACAATTCGACGCATGTTCGGAAGCATTGAACTTCATTTTCTCGGCTCGTTGTAGTGTTGTACGTCACCGCATTCTTGACGGTCGAAAGTCCAGAGAACTTTTGTGTAACCGTGTGTATGCAAGGCAAGCTTGAATGGAATTCCATCGGAAAAACCATCCAAGTTTTTTCCGACGGAAAATCCGCTCGTGTGTACGCGGCATAAATCTTATTTCTGATTGCCATGAAAAAATTACAGCAAGGGAAACAGAAGTTAGATAGGTGTCAGACTGCTAACTTCTCCTCCTCCTGTTGACAGGTAGACTGGACTTCATTATTGTCTTCAATGAAACCTAAAGCAGAACTACACTGCATCTAAACACCACAAACCAAAAATGCTATTTAATTCATTTTTATTATTCAAAGTAAATTTTGTAGCTTAAAAAGTCCCTCCTCCCCTCCTGAAGACTCCTGGGATGTATGACATCATTTGCCTTGGCCAGAAAGCAGGAAGAAACTGAAGAAATGTAAAAAAAAAAGTTTAAAAATGTAAAAAAAAGTAAATATGATATACTTTCTTTTCTGTTTACTAAGGCTAGCAGCATAAGGATTAAAAATAGCCAACAGTGATTAAGAGAGTGAAGTTCTGCTTTAAGTTGGCCATGTATGGATTGAAATTTGGCTAGTTCAGCAGGGACTTCTGTCAAACAGGAGTGCTGGAAAACTTTTCTCGATCAGCCAGCCAATGGGTTGAGCTGCTGATCAGTGTATTCTGAAAGTAGAGAAGAGTGCCGCTGTCAGAATAAAATGGTACCTTGCTTGTGTGGATGGGGGCATCTGTTTGTTTTCATTTTTATTAGTGTGATGGCTGATCGAGAAAAAAAAAAAAAAAGATCCATCTATGGCCAGCATTAGATTGAAAGGATCCTGTCAGATTGGAATATGGGAGCTGCCATTGTGGACATCTCCTTCTGAAAATGCTAGCTGCTTGGTTGTTATGCTGATGCTTTGGCCTTAATACTTTATAAGTCACAGATATGGAACAAATATGAAGATGAGGTTCTGTCCTTCCACTGCAGGCTTGTTTTAGGTGTGTGCCTCTGCAGTATTGAAGCCATATACTGTCAGACATATAACATTTAAAAAAAAAGTTTAGTAATGACAATTCCCATGTATCCTTTATATATATATATACACACACACACACATTTTTATTTTTTTTTTAAATATATGCTGAATGCACCACACCAGCAAGCAGTTGCCATATAAAATATATTTTACATATTTTCCCTTTAGAAAACAGTAAATGTCATGCCACCTACAGTGGACTAAGGCCTGATTCACACCTATGCAGGTTGCAGCTTGCATATGCCAGGTGCGTTTTGCATTTTACAATACACGTTTTTGATCCATTGACGTCTATGGGAACAAAAACAAGAAAAAAGTCCCTGGTCCTTTCCATAAAATGCACAGATGTAAACTACATTAATAGGAAACCATGTTAAATGGACTGTAGTGTATTTCTGCAAAACTGAAAATGCACTAAAAAATGCATAGGTGACCAACCAGGCCTAAGCATCAGATTTTTTTTTTTTTTTACCTTTCATTTCGTGTATGCCAATTATTGTGTAGGTTTATGTATTACCTCCCACAGAGATCACTGTACTCCCCCTGACAATGTTTTTATCTTTTCTCTTCATAAGGACCGCGCCATCTTTGTTCAGGCACTTTCCAGGATCACCATCTACTTCATGGACTGAGATTCTGGCTCAGAGATAACACAGTTATGTAAATCCTTGGCAGAGATTGCACATGAGCATCTGGCACCCATGTTGGTTGGGGCATCGCTTCACTAGCACTCTGTATATACTCTTGGCATGCATACAATTTTCGCATTGACATAAAACCAATCTCATCAAAAGGAGTCATATGTACTGAGCTGCATGTGACTGCATCTTTCCAACCCGCTGTTTTGGTATCTGATTCTATACCTGATTTTATATTTGGCAGATTTATATTAAGGAAAATAGGTAGGTGGTGATCCTATTACACATTTATATTCATTTTTTTTTTCATTAATATTATTATTGGTATTGCTAGTAATCACACAAATAGTATTATAATAATTATTTTAAAGTTTGCTCAAAGCTGATCTATTGTGTGTTATCCAGTTTTCAAAAATTGATAGTTTTTTTGATAAATGTGCTGTTGTTGATGAATGCATCAACAACTGGGAAAGCGGAAACTCAAATATTATATCTATAGTAATCGCCATCAACGAACCTCCAGTTCGCTATTTGCATGTCTGGCCTTTGTTTATATGCACTACAGCAAAAAGAGCAATTAGAAATTGTCTTTGTGTCATCTTGATACAGTTAAATAAGGACAATATGCCCTCTGGTGTCAATTATTTGTACTGCAGACACACTAAAAAATTTTGACACACTTTAATAAATCTGACTAAATTTCAGAAATGTCAGTCTGCACAGTTATATGAATTCTTATTATAGGTAATATTTTAAACAAATTATTTAAGAAAAGTTTTTCATATATTTATTTACTTTTAGAGAACAGCAATTCAATCTGTGAAATTTGAAATTCAACTTGGATTAGGCTTATTCGCAGGAAGATTTGCAAATAACACTACATCTGCTGCCACATGTTCTGTAAAGGATGTCAAGCTGGTATGTATATAGCTAGAGGGGTAAAAATGTGCCAGCTCCCCACCTTGCTTTTTTTCTTTTTTTGGTTAAACTGGACTTGTGTCTTTTTTTTCAACCAGATTAACTATGTAACTATGTAAACCTAATGCCCTTCAGCATCAAGTGGTTATTTATAGAGGGGTTTCCAAGAACAGGACCCCACACTACTGGTGCTCCTGGACAGGGTGTAAGAATTGTAGGTGTGCAAATTTTTGTGTTCCTCCTGCTATAAAGATGTCCTTGAACATTTTTCCCTGCCCCGAGTAACATACTTACCCGCATCCTCATTCCTGGGATCTTCACTGTGCGGCTCAGGCCTTAGCTGCATGACATTTGCAGCAAAAACTCCTGGCCATGTCTAGCTTTTACTGTGCATGTGCATTGCTTGCCCCATACATTCCAATGGCTTGGTCTGTATTCCTTAGGTTGGCTGGAGCACGGTTGCCATCTGTCTGGGATTCGCCCGGACAGTCCGGGCTTTGAATCATGTGTCCGGGTTGCAGGCAGACTAAAACGCAGGTACATTATCCAGACTGGGCTGTGGCTCCCCAAGTAATCAAGATAGTCCCTCACAAATCTGTTGCCCTCCATAAGCTGCAGGCGGTTGCCTGGGGGCAGGTTCGACATCACTGAGGGCAGGGCAATGAGGTCAGTGAGAGCAATCTGGCCACACCCAATGTTAGATGCAGAACGCTATGTGCAATGCATTACTTCTCTCCTTGGGACACCCAAAGGTGTCCCAGGCTGCTAAAGTGTTCGGGATTAGGTTGAAGAAAAGGTGGCAACCCTAGGCTGGAGGCTGCCACAAATATGGACCAATGACAGGAAGGAATGGGGTGAGTGGTGTGCATCTGCAGCAGAAGCTAGGCATGATTGCACATTTTGGTTGCCAAGGCTACACAGCGCCAGACAGGGATATACAGCAATAAACGCGGTCTCCTGGCTTTACAGTCTTATGCCCCGTACACACGGTCGGATTTTCCGATGGAAAATGTCCGATCGGATCGTGTTGTCGGAAATTTCGACCGTGTGTGGGCTCCATCGGACATTTTCCATCGGATTTTCCGACACACAAAGTTGGAGAGCAGGAGATAAAATTTTCCGACAACAAAATCTGTTGTCGGAAATTCTGATCGTGTGTACACAAATCCGACGGACAAAGTGCCACGCATGCTCAGAATAAATAAAGAGATGAAAGCTATTGGCCACTGCCCCGTTTATAGTCCCGACATACATGTTTTACGCCACCGCGTTTAGAACGATCGGATTTTCCGACAACTTTGTGTGACCGTGTGTATGCAAGACAAGTTTAAGCCAACATCCGTCGGAAAAAATTCTAGGATTTTGTTGTCGGAATGTCCGAACAAAGTCCGACCGTGTGTACGGGGCATTACACAAGCGGATGAAAGAACATCAAGAGTACAGCTTGATGAAGCCATACTGAAAGTTCTTTGCTGTTGAGAGCTTATATAGTAGTAATGAACCAAGTGATCATGGGAGATTCTCACGGTCCAGTTCCCATACTGTCAATTTACCCGAAAGTGGAACTCCAGCCAAAACCTTTTTTAGCTTTGGTAAGAATGAGAAGGGTTAGAACTTCTGTCAAGTTTCTTTTTTACAGTCAGAGAGATTTCTCTACAATTCTTCTCCTCAGAGACACAACAGGAGTAAACGGAAATATCAACAAAATGAGGGGGAATCCCACATCCTACAACTGTCAATTGAACTAGTGCCTGGCTGGAAGATATCCCCCTTGTTCTTGTTCCAGTGACAAGCATTGGATTCCCCTCACTTTCTTTACCGGTGACAATGGTCTTCCAGGGCAAATAGATAGTTTGGCTCTTCTCAATGGGAAGACAAACAGCAAGAATAAGCCTAATGCCGCGTACACACGATCGGACATTCCGACAACAAAACCGTGGATTTTTTTTCCGAAGGATGTTGGCTCAAACTTGTCTTGCATACACACGGTCACACAAATATGGTTTGAAATTCCGAACGTCAAGAACGCGGTGACGTACAACACGTACGACGGGACTATAAAAAAAGGAGGTTCAATAGCCAGTGCGCCACTCATACTTGATTCCGAGCATGCGTGGAATTTTGTGCGTAGGACTTGTGTACACACGCTTGGAATTTCCGACAAGTTTTGTTGTCAGAACATCAAACATTTCCCGTCAGAAATTACGACCGTGTGTACGCGGCATAAGGTTTGTAACCGTTCCCTATTCTATTCAGACTAAAAAATGTGGCTGGTGTTATTGTGCTTTTCATTAGGAAAACAAAACAAGGAAAATGGTGTCACAATATGGACATTTTTGAAGCTTAAGCTAGCAATACACTGTTATTTTTATTTTTTTATTTTTTTGCCAGTGGGCTGAACAACAACAAAAAAAAAATAACAGAGAAATAACCTCATTTGTGTGGATGGAGGAATCCCCCTAGCCAGGACATTATATTCTGACAGCGGCACCAAACGCTGTTAGCTAATTGACTGCAGCCTCTGCACTTGTCTGGTGGTTTTGCCCAAAAGTGAACAAATATGGATCTGGGTCTAGGCCCTCCTACATACGTTACTGCATTTGGATATCAAGAGAAATCCCCGGGAGGCCCTCCTTTCAAACCTATAGAGGCATTGTTTCGCTCAGAACATCAGAGAGCATTTCATCTTTTCACTGCAACTAAGCTTACAATAGCTAGGGCCTGGAATTTGCCCATTCTTAATTTCTAAGGGGTACAACACCATATAAACAACATTATGGTCAAGGAAAAAATTGAATTCTATTTTTATTTTGGACTCCCTTGATACATATCTTTGGGTTTGGCAGCCTTGTACAACATACACCCATCCTTCATGTTTTGACCATCTTCTTTTACCAGTCTGAGATTGCTTTATACATGGACTCCTGAGACTGCAACCTCTGATTGAAAAAAAAAAAACGCATTTCCCTCGACAGAAGTCCATCAAACACTCTATTTTTTTTAACTGGAATGGCCACACACTAATCAAAATTTGGCCAGTTTCTGTTGAACTGGATGAAATTCTATCAGTGTATAGCTAGCTTTAATGCTGCCCATTTTAATTTAGCTGTCCTAGGCAATGGCCCACAAGCGCCATATGGTAAATACAGCCCTGGTAACAGGACATGGGGTCCAGGAAGCTAGCAATTCTCCATAACTCATTTGAATGTTTGGCTGGAATGTTGGAGAAGGGAGAAGTAGCATTATTTTCTTTAAAAAATGGGGAAATCCATTGGTATTATCAGTAAATCAGCAGATGTGATGCTGTAGACTGGACCTCGGAAACTGGCCAAGAATGTTGCTGGCATAGTGCATTTTGTTTTCTATTCACTGTCTAGTTATTACAGTATGTCGCATATCTGTGTGTACACCTTTGTCTATCTACTAATCTACCTGTGTGCTCATCTATCCATATATATGCTTTAAATATTCAAACTCTATGGGGTTGATTTACAAAAACTGGAAAGTGCAAAATCTGGTTCAGCTCTACATAGAAACCAATCAACTACAATTTTTTTTCATCAAAGCTTAAAGCTTAAACACTTCATATTCCTGATATGTGCCTGCTGTACCATGTACTTGTACGGGAAAGTATCCTGTTCTCTTTGTATTGCTTATTCATGTGAAATCCCTGGTGTTCCTGCCAGTCCCTCTGCTTTCCTATTAAAAACTTACCATACTAAGCATGAAAGCACAAAGTGGTCAGTTCACTAGCTGTGCTGGGAACTCAGGCTACTCTCCTCCAATGATCAGAATTGTCCTGACAGGCTCAGTGTGCTGCTGCTTCTCCTCCCCCCAGCTCCTTTGCAGCCGAGAACAGAGGGAATGTGATCACTTATAAAAAAAGGGAAAAAAAGGTATTTATAATTTTTTTTAATATCTATACAAAAATGTTTTGCCTTTCATTTCAGTTCTAAATTGAATGGGGGGTTTACAAGGTGATTGTTTACAATCACTTTAATTGAACAAGCTGAAGTTAGAAGCTGATTGGCTGCCATGCACAGCTGCACAAGATTTTGCACTAGTAATAAACCCCAATGCATTTAAATTATAAATGAAATATAAAATAACAGCAGTACATATTTTACTTCAGAATAAATACTTTATTTGTATTATTTTAGGTATTTTGTTAGTATTTTTATGTGTTTTTGTTAAAGGCTAAGTTCACCTTTTTTTTTCCTAAATTCCAGCTCCCCTATGTACCAATATAGCATTAATGTACTTATTTAGCAAAAATAAAATGCCTTTCCATTAATTCTACACAGGCTTACCTCACTCTCTTTATAGAAGTTTAAACACACTGCTCCATTACTTCTGCCTTACTTCCTGGTCAGACTTTAGGTCATGACACAGGAAGGAGTTGACCAGCTGACCTCATTAGCACACACCCTGCATCATCCACCCTCAGCTGGTCAACTCCTTCCTGTGTCATGACCTAAAGTCTGTCCAGGAAGTAAGGCAGAAGTAATTGAGCAGTGTGCTTAAACATCTATGAATAGAGTGAGGTAAGCCTGTGTAGAATTAATGGAAAGCTGTTTTATTTTTGCTCGAGGCTACACATAACAAAAGTTCCTGCAGTCTCTCCTGATTCCCAGCTTAGTGACCGTTATAGATTTCAAAAGGCCAACAGCACTTCTAACCCCCATTGACGTTTCTTAAAAAATGTATACTTTGGAAGGAATACATGGCAGTCTGTGCACAAAAGGGAACTTCATGGCATAAATATTTAATTAGATTTTTTTTTATTTGACAAAGCAGCGCAAACTAATTGTTTTGCGTGCCGTACTGTTAGGCATATGGTGATAATAAATGCTTCTGAGATAATTTATGTAAACAGAAAATCTTTGATGCTTTGTTTTTTTTAATGCAGATTTCAAGCTGAAAGATGGCTGTGCAGATCTAAAGCTGTACAACTACAGCTGCTTTAAAGGGGAAATGTAGGCTTTTTACTTTTTAAAGCTATACCTATGAAAGAGAGCAGCCTAATTGAACCACTTCAGCCCCGGATGGATTTACCCCCTTAATGACTAGGCCATTTTTTGCGATATGGCACTGCGTCGCTTTAACTGACAATTGCGCGGTTGTGCAGCATTTTACCTAAACAAAATAGATGTCCTTTATTTCCCACAAATAGAGCTTCCTTTTGGTGGTATTTGATCACCTCTGTGGTTTTTATTTTTTGCACTATAAACCAAAAAAGACTGACAATTTTGAAAAAAAAACAATATTTTTTACTTTCTGCTATAATACATATCCAAAAAAAATAATTATTCATCAGTTTATGCCAATATATATCCTACACATTTTTGTTAAAAAAAATCGCAATAAGCGTATATTGATTAGTTTGCGCAAAAGTTATAGCGTATACAAAATAGGGGATAGATTTATGCACATTTATTTTTTTTTATGGTTTTTACTGGTAATGGCGGCGATCTGCGATTTTTAGCGGGACTGCAGCATTTCGGCGGACAAATCTGACCCCAAGGGACACTTTTTGGGGACCAGTGACATTATTACAGTGATCATTGCTAAAAAAAAATGCACTGATCAATGTATAAATGACATTGGCAGGCAAGGGGTTAACACTAGGGACGATCAAGGCGTTAACTGTGTTCCCTGGGTGTGTTCTGTGTGGGGGATGGACTTACTGGGACAATACAGAGATTGCTGTTCCTCATCACACCTGATCACACAACAGATCTCAGTTTTGCCCCGTCAGAATGGGGATGCGCCTCTGTACCGCGTTCATGGGCGGTCAGCGGACTTCGGAACGCGCGTGCCCGCTGTTTCTCATGAACAGACCAACGTACAGGTACGTCGGTTTTCGCAGCTGAGCCACCTTGCTGCAGTATATATGCGGAAGGCGATTGGCAAGCGGTTAAACAGCATAGTCACTATGTGATAAGAATTTAAAAACTTGGGGCTGATTTACTAAAACTGGAGAGTGCAAAATCTGGTGCAGCTGTGCATGGTAACCAGGGCCAGCCCTACCATGGGACCCAGTGGGCCCATGGTCCCAGGCGGCATTTTAGGAGAGGCGGCAGCCAGCAGTGACAAGTTGTACCCGTACAGTCACCTGTGCCGGCTGTCTCCCGAGATCTGCCTGTGGGACTGTCACTGCTGTGAAAGGCTGCATTCAATGTGTGCAGTCTGTGCTGCCTGTAAGACAGTATCACACTGAGCCAATATTGATGCTTGCCAGAGCCACTCAGACCCCCTTCACACTGGGGTGGTTTGCAGGTGCTATTGTGCTAAAAATAGTGCCTTCAAACTGACCCGAAACAGCCGCTGCTGTATCTCCAGTGTGAAAGCCCAGGGGTTTTCATACTGGAGCGGTGTGCTAGCAGGACGGGAAAAAAAGTCCTGCTAGCAGCATCTTCAAAGCGGTGTATACACCGCTCCTTCACATTGAAATCAGTGGGGCAGCCTGGCAATACCGCCGGCAAAGCGCCTCTGCAGAGGCGCTTTGCAGTGGTTTTTAACCCTTTCTTGGCCACTAGCGGGGGGTAAAATTGCCCCGCTAGCGGCCGAATACCGCCGCTAAAACGAAGGTAAAGCAACGCTAATAATAGCGGTGTGAAACTGACATGTAATGTAACCGAATGCAGAGAGAGACCAGCTGTCAAAATTGAGTGTTGATGTCGGTGTGGGCGGGAGCCAGCAGCTATCAAATACCAGCCAATGGGATGGGGTTTGGGCGGACCGCTACGTGTATGTGGCCCTGCCCCTTTTCTTAAGCAGCCCAATCATTGGCTGGTGTTTGATAGCTGCTGGGTCCCGCCCACCCCGGGTCACGCCCACCCCCGACATCAGCGCTGAATTTTGACAGCTGGTCTCTCTCTGCATCCAGTGTCACACACAGTTTCACTAAGCGTCAATATCGGCTCAGTGTGAAACTTCCTCTCCTCTGTCAATGCCATTCAGTGCCACCTGCCAGTGCCAATCACTACCACCTGCCAGTGCCAATCAGTGCCACCTGTTAGTGCCAGCTGTCAGTGCCAATCAGTGCCAATCAGTGCCACCTGTCAGTGCCAATCAGTGTTTCCAAGCAGTGCCACTTGTCAGTGTCAATCAGTGCCAATCAGTGCCACCTGCCAGTGCCAATGGGTGCCACCTGTCAGTGTCAATGGGTGCCACCTGCCAGTGCCAATCAGTGCCACCTGCCAGTGCCAATCAGTGCCATCTGTCAGTGCCAATTAGTGCCACCGGTTAGTGTCTATCTGTGCCACCTGTCATTGCCAGTCAGTGTTTCCAATCAGTGCCACCTGTCAGTGTCAATCAGTGTCAATCAGTGCCACCTGCCAGTGCCAATCAGTGCCACCTGCCAGTGCCAATTAGTGCCACCTGTCAGTGCCAATCAGTGCCACCTATCAGTGCCACCTGCCAGTGCCAATTAGTGTCACCTGTCAGTGCCACCTATCAGTGCCACCTGCCAGTGCCAATCAGTGCCACCTTCCAGTGCCAATCAGTGCCACCTGTCATGCCAATCAGTGCCAATGAGTGCCACCTGCCAGTGCCAATTAGTGCCACCTGTCTGTGCCAATCAGTGCCACCTGTCAGTGCCAATTAATGCCACCTGTAAATGCCAATCAGTACCACCTGTCAGTGCCAATCAGTGTTTCCAATCAGTGCCACCTGTCAGTGCCAATCAGTGCTTCCAATCAGTGCCATCTGTTGGTGCCACCTGTCAGTGCTAATCAGTGTTTGCAATCAGTGCCATCTGTCAGTGCCAATTAGTGCTTCCAATCAGTGCCACCTGTCAGTGCCAATCAGTGATGCCAATCAGTGCCCATCAGTGCCACCTATAAGTGCCCCCTATCAGTGCTCATCAGTGCTGCCAATCAATGCCCATGAGTGCCACCTATCAGCGCCCATCAGTGCTGACTATCAGTGCCCATTAGTGCTGCCAATTAGTGCCCATCAGTGCTGCCAATCATTGCCACTAAATGCTGCCTATCAGTGCCAATCAGTGCTGCCTATCAGTGCCGATCAGTGCAGCCTATCAGTGCCATTAGTGCTGCCAATCAGTGCCATTAGTGCTCCCAATCAGTGCCACCTATCAGTGCCAATCAGAGTATATTGATTGGTTTGCGTAAAAGTTATAGTGTCTACAAAATGGGGAATAGATTTATAGCTTTTTAATTAGAATTTCTGATAAATTTAATTTAATGTGTCAAAAGTGTCCAATTTGTCCGCCGCAATATCACAGTCACGATAAAAATCTCAGATCGCCGCCATTACTAGTAAAAAAAAATAATAATACAAATTCCATAAATATATCCTCTATTTTGTAGACGCTATAACTTTTACGCAAACCAATCAATATACACTTATTGCGATTTTTTTTTTTACCAAAAATATGTAGAAGAATACATATTGGCCTAAACTGAGGAAAAAATTTGTTTTTTTGAAAAAAAAAATGTGGGATATTTATTATAGCAAAAAGTAAAAGATATTGTTTTTTTTTTCAAAATTGTTGCTCTTCTTTTGTTTATAGAGCAAAAAATAAAAACTGCAGAGGTGATCAAATACCACAAAAAGAAAGCTCTATTTGTAGGAAAAAAAGGACATCAATTTTGTTTGGGTACAGCATCGCACGACCGCGCAATTGTCAGTTAAAGCGACGCAGTGCTGTATCGCAAAAAATGGCCTGGTCATTGAGCAGCCAAATCTTCCAGGGCTGAAGTGGTTAAAGGAATTGTAAAGGCAGAAGGTTTTTTTTTTATCTTAATGCAATTCAGCCAAAAATTCAGTCTGAAATCGGACCTGAAACGGGGGACGCACCGGACCCCTGCTGCGAGCCGCTCCACACGGCAGTGTGAAACCAGCCTAATGTATTCTGACAACGGGGAGACTCCACCACTGTAAGAATACACAGATAAGCACTGCAGCCATTGGCTGCAGACGCTGATCGAGTAGCTTTTGTCCAACAGGGCAGGTGATCAAAATTTGTTTGGTCCATGCTGAACTGGCTGACGTTTGATCTATCCATGGCCCCATTAAGACTTAAATTTACGTGTTAGGGGCTGTTTCAGCCTGGGGAAAGAGAATGAGTAGAGAAAGTGTAATTGTTGCCAACAGCAATAAATCAGGATTCGGCTTTCATTTCATGGAAGACTAAACAAGAACTCTTTTTGGTCACCACAGCAAGTAATTCTATAGGAAAGGCAGAATAAAATACAGGTAAAATAACTGTGTCATGAAACAATCCATAATGGTAGCGAATTGGATAAAGTGAATATTATGTGCTTGTTTAAAATTTATGCTGGGCATACATATGACAATTTTCAGACATTTTTTAACCACTTTCAACTAGATTTAAAGTAGTACTAAACTGCGGCCTTTAAAAAAAAAAAAAAATTCCCCTGAAAGTCAATGGCATTATTTTTGTCAGCGCACACCCTTAGGGATCACTACAATTGCTGCACCACTCTCTCAATGCTTTACTCCCACATACACATACACAGAACAATTGTAGTGTTACGATCGTGCCTTCGGTCCTTTACACAGCACTATTCACTCAGATTCAATCTTTAAAGACTGCATATACCAGCAGTTTTTTTGTATCTGACAACAGAAATCAGAGAGCAGGAGGAATGATTGTTAAACCTATAGATTTTTTGTGGGGATAGTATCTGGACAATCAGACTACACAATGTTTTATTCAACATAAGAAAGGTGATTGCTAAAGCTATATTATATAAAGCTACTATTATTTTGTGGGTATAGGAACCTGGGTGAACAGTGCTGTGTAAAGGATAGGAGGAGTAATCGCTAAGACTACAATTGTTCTGTGTATGTGCAAATGGCATAATTATTATTATTATTGTTATTATACAGGATTTATATAGCACCAACAGTTTGCGCAGCGCTTTACAACATGAGAGCAGACAGTACACTTACAATACAAATCAATACAGGAGGGATCAGAGGGTCCTGCTCGTTAGAGCTTACAATCTAGAAGGGAGGGTCAAGTGGAAACAAAAGGTAATAACTGTGGGGGAAGAGCTGATGGTGAAAATGAAAATACAGTTGTTAGGTGTGGGTAGGATAGGCTTCTCTGAAGAGAAGGGTTTTCAGGGATCGTCTAAAAGCTAATAAAGTAGGAGATAAGCGGACAGATTGGGGTAGGGCATTCCATAGGATTGGAGAGGCTTTGGAAAAGTCCTGGAGGCGAGCATGGGAGGAGGTGACGAGGGAGCTAGAGAGCAGGAGGTCTTGAGAGGAACGAAGAGAACGAGTAGGTTGGTATTTGGAGACTAGGCTAGTGATGTAGCTGGGGGCGAAATTGTGGATGGCATTGTAAGTAGTTGTTAGTATTTTGAATGTGATTCTTTGGCCGAGCGGAAGCCAGTGGAGGGATTGACACAGAGGAGTGGCAGACAGAGCGATTGGTAAGGTGGATGAGTCTGGCAGCAGCATTCATGATGGATTGAAGAGGTGATAGACTATGTAGAGGTAAGCCAATGAGAAGGGAGTTGCAGTAGTCGAGGCGAGAGATGACCAGCGAGTGAATTAGGAGCTTTGTTGTGTCATTGGTTAGAAAAGGGCGTATTTTGGAGATGTTGCGGAGTTTGAGGCAGGAAGATTTGGACAGTGATTGGATGTGTTGCTTGAAGGAGAGTTCAGAGTCCAGGACTACACCTAGAACCTTGGCATGTGGGGATGGACTTATAGTTGTGCCATCGATTTTGACAGAGAGCTCAGGGGAAGGGGCATATGGGGGAGCAAAAATTATAAGTTCGGTTTTGGATAGATTGAGTTTGAGGAAGTGGTGTGACATCCAGACTGATATATCTGATAGTAAATTAGTGATACGTGAGGAGACAGAGGGAGTGAGGTGAGGGGTAGAGAAATAGATTTGGGTGTCATCAGCGTAGAGGTGGTATTGGAAGCCATGGGAGGCTATGAGTTGACCCAGGGAGGAGGTGTAGAACCTTGGGGGACCCCAACAGAGAAAGGAAGAGGAAAGGAGGAAGTAGAGTTGTAAGAAACGCTAAAGGTGCAGTTGGATAAGTAGGAAGCGAACCAGCGAAGAGTACAGTCATGGAGACCAAAGGCGTGGAGTTTTTTGAGGAGGAGGGGGTAGTCAACCGTATCAAAGGCAGCAGAGAGGTCCAGGAGTAGGAGTACAGAATAGTGTCGATTAGTTTTGGCTGTTAGTAGATCGTTTGTTAGTTTTAGGAGAGCAGTTTCTGTGGAGTGTTGAGGACGAAATCCAGACTGAAGGGGATCAAGAAGGCTATTATCAGCAAGGTGATTATTATTATTATTACTATACAGGATTAAAATAGCGCCAACAGTTTGTGTGGCGCTTTACAATGTAGAGGGGGGACAGCACAATTACAATACAGTTCAATACAGAAGGGACAGGACAGCCCTGCTTGTGGAGCTTACGTTCTAAAGGGACTAGTATGCATCGTATACAAGCACATTAGAATGAAGCCCTACAGAGGTGCTCTGTCACTTCTGATGTAACTCCGGCGCATGCGCACAGGAGTCACGGTTTATGGCACAGAGCTCTGAAGGGACATCACTGGCTGCATCCAGTTTGAATATCTCCTAAACAACGCAAGTTTAGGAGATATTCACTGTACCTACAGGTAAGCCTTATTATAGGCTTACCTGTAGGTACAAGTTCAAAAGAGGAGTTTACTACCGCTTTAAATTACTATAAAGCCCAATGAATCATAGAAAACCTACTACATACAGTTTATTTTAAAATTACTAGATTTTGGAGAATTTGATGGTTGCCTTGATCTACTAGGTCTTTTTTGTGTTTTAAAGCTATGTGAAAGTGTCTGAAATTGAATGCAAATTGCCATCTGTATGATCATCAGTCAACTAAAGCCTCATACACACTACTACCATAGTTTCTTTTGTTCAACCCAGCTGGTTGAGACCACCGGTCGGGAGACGGTCAGCAGACCTTTTTCGGTCATGACCCTTTGACAGAAGTCGGCTGAACGGCTGGCTTCTGTTGGACTGGTTGCAGTACACATGGGCCGAATGTCGGCCAGTTTCTATTGAACCAGCCAGTGCTGCCCAACATTCATCCCCGTGTGTACTATGGTTAATTGTACAGGTATATAATAGAACATTTTTTAGCAATTCCCTACAATAGCATTGCATTTTGGTTTTGAATATTTTGTACAAAGGAGAACACAAATAACATAGATTAGTGGTGCTCATTTGGCAGTTGCCCAGTGCTATCTTGATGGTTGTTATGACCTTATGATCATAAAATATAATAATAATAATGGTAAAAGTAATTTTGTTCAGATAGTCTCTTCACTTCCTTCATACACAGATTTCTGAGAGAGTAGAGTGAAGGTCAGTTCATACCCTACATTGTCCATACTCATGGTTCATACTGCTGGTATTTGGCACGGCTGGTTGCTCATGGTAAGTTTCACTGCTACTGTTTTATTGTTTCACTGTACATCAAAGAAGGCTCTAAATTAACTTAAGTTTAATTGGCAATAAAAGCCAGAAAGAACGTTACCATATTATTTCAGGTACTTACTATATCTGTTATTAACTGACAAACATAGAATATAAATATTCTGGGGGGTCTGTGACTGAAGTTTAGGTCCACTGAAATCTTACTGGCTATCCAACACTGGAATAGATGGAAGAAAATAATATGTTATTGGGTGAAAGGTTGTCAAGTACAGTAATCTACTTAGTACTGCCCATTGAAAACAGTGTTAAGGGAGCAAAAGCAGAGTTGAAACCTAGATGGATGCAGAGGGAATTACTGAGTTTGCCATGGAGACAGACATGTAACAGATAGGAACTTAACATGATTCAGGTTGGCTGAACATTGCCTTGCAGGTATAGTCTATGTTTTCTGAATGAAGGTAATATGTATAATGGTTAGAAGGCCACTGGCTGTGCTCCTTGGTCTCCTATTTCCCCTTCTATCCCAGATGCCCTGAAATCACATGGAGATTTATAGAAGAGTGACACCACCAGCAGTTACTGTCCATGAAAAGATATATCTCCTACTTCCCGGACTGCAGCAGGGGAGAGGACAGAGACAAAGGGATGAAAGCAGATCTGAGTGAGCGTGTCAATGAAAGAATGAACAGAGTGGTTTGGTAGGAAAAAATGACTTGTAATAACCGGAAAGGTATCTTGTTATTGAAGCACATCATATGCATGCTGATCACCTTGAGATGCACTATCCACCTTGTCTGCGTGTTCGGCTTGTCATGTTCTCTAGCAAGTGAGGTAAAGGACCAGAGTTCTTACAGGGTCTTCACAGTTAAAAGGGATGCTGAGAACTTTGGACAAAGCATCTCACCACACATGAAACTTGGCAGCACTGCTGTGATTCCGAAAATGCATATTGCATCCCATAACCGTGGATGAGGTCATGGAAATTAATTGGGAATGTCAGCTGAGATGTAATGATAAAGCAGAAAGAAGCTGAATTATTGCTCCCCATTATGCTTCTCGGGAGCAGTTAATAATCACCGTGACTCCCACTTCAACGTCAGGAACTTCCATAACTCAGCCATCACTACCTTTCGATTCTAGTGTGTTGTTGAGTGATCTCTGCCTATAAGCCATTGAGCCTCCATTAGTCTATAGAAATAATATATAGTATTCAGCACTTTACAGCGAATGTTACAAGCCATGATAGCTCATTTCATTACTGGCCCCAAGAGCAAACACCTCCATGATGATGGGAGCAAAGCACTAAAGACTGACACTGCAAAGTTAGCTGACAAACGTGTCAACTAGCAAATCTCTCTTTCGATCAATAATGGACACCTGTTAGATATCAACTTCTTCAAGTGTGGTCTTCCATGCTGCTGTATTTAGAAAAATTGAACTGCCAGAAAAATCAGAAAAAACAAAAGTGCACCAAAAACTGATAAATCCCTCATAACGACTTGGTATTCTGGCAATAAAATCTCTCGAAGAAATCCTGGCTTAGACCCCACAGCCACCTTGCTTGGCTCACATCTTTAATCAAGTGTAATTTAGTCCTACAGCTCAAGTTGAGTACATATGAATATAGCAGATGGGTTGTAACCACATCGCTTGGCATGTGGTCTGAGAAGTCATGGTAGGCTGTGGAGTCAGGATCTCAGGAAGAGGGCTTTCCCTGCCAGGAATGTTTTATGAAGCTGGCAGATGAATGAACGAGCCAATACACAGACTTACCAGTGGTGGATGGACGTATGCTTACAGTAAATTAGCCTTTAGCTGAGTGATGTCTTCACTGAGATGTGGTGAGACTGATACATGAAATTAACAGGTCCATCACTTGTCTCTAAAAGATTAATTTTTTTGACAAGGCATCTCCTTTTTTTACTCCAACAAAAATCTCAGGATGAAACACTAAAAAGATAAATATACAGTATATGCCAAACATAGTTACATAATGTATATAGTATGTAAGCGCACAAAGCCCACTCATAAAAATAAGTCATGATGTAAAATGAAAGTAATTTTGTTTTATGCCAATGTTTTATAAGGCAGTGGTGTCTCCATGTCACTTTACAATGTATTCTAAACAAGTGTATATTCTACTACTAAAAATATTTAAATAAATATGTTGTACAAGCACAAATGATAGCAAAAGAAACACAAAGTAAGGCCTCTTTCACACGGGTGGGCAGGGGGAATGATATTAGCAGGTGTCTTAGGCTCTGGCCATCCAGCTTCTTATGCCCCGTACACACGGTCGGATTTTTCGACGGAAAATGTGTGATAGGACCTTGTTGTCGGAAATTCCGACTGTGTGTAGGCTCCATCACACATTTTCCATCGGATTTTCTGAGAGCAGGATATAAAATTTTCCGACAACAAAATCCGTTGTCGGAAATTCCGATCGTGTGTACACAAATCCGACGGACAAAGTGCCACGCATGCTCAGAATAAATAAAGAGATGAAAGCTATTGGCCACTGCCCCGTTTATAGTCCCGATGTACGTGTTTTACGTCACCGCGTTCAGAACGATCGGATTTTCCAACAACTTTGTGTGACCGTGTGTATGCAAGACAAGTTTGAGCCAACATCCGTCGGAAAAAATCCTAGGATTTTGTTGTCGGAATGTCCGAACAAAGTCCGACTGTGTGTACAGGGCATTAGCTGCGATCCACCGCAGATCATCAGTGGAAATCAGTGTTAAGTGGCTGACATCATGTTAATACCTATCTGTGCCCCAGCGCCCACTCCCACAGCCTCACTAACTTTGTCACCAACTTTATCCTTTCTTGGCCAACCCTACTTAGCATTAATAAATTTACCAGAGGCCAGGACAAATAAATCACTCTGGGGCAACTCAGACTCTACTGGCCACAGTTGCAGTTTCAGGCTTCCATGTGGGAAATCTGTATCTCAAAAGATAAATTAATTTCTCCAGAATTTTAGAGGAAAAACAGTGGCAGCATTTATGTGGAAGAAGAGACGTTACCCTGAACTGAAAAGCTGAATGTTGGTTCTTTGGTCTCACAACATAGATGCCTTTAGTGAACTAGCTTAGCAGTCAAAAACCCTTTGATTTGAGGGTACCTTTAAAAGGAACCTGTCCATTGCTCACGCAGGGCAAAGTAACAGGCTTATTTTATTAGTGTCCTCTTTGCTCCTCCAGTGCCCTATTCATTTGGAGAAACCAAGTGACATACCGCTTAACTTCTATGTATGGTGGAGCTGTATGGTGGAGCATGCGGCTCACTCCCATTTCTCCCATGTGACAGCAAATTTGCTTGGCAATTGGCCACTCAGTCATCGAGCGTTATCACATGGAGAGATTTCTTAGCCCCGTGAGCTCTTTCACTCCTGTAGATAAATAGGTCAGGGGGGGATGGAAAATAGGTAAGTATAACCAACCACAGGGACCGGCATTAAAGTGGACCTGTTGCTTTGCCCTGCAAAAAGAGTGAAGTGTATGCTACATTTGCTGAAACAAATATAAGAAAGGTGTACAAACGTCCTTGTAAAGGATACATTACTACTGTTCTGCCAAAGGTTTGGGATTTCTGTAATTAACATGTAATTAAGCAATTACAGACTAATGATATATGTTGCAACATTAGTTGATTAATTGCAGCCAGTATAAGAATCACTGCATACAGCCCAATTATTGAGTTCATTCTGTGCTTTTCTGCTCCTCTGAAATAAGGGAAAATCATTAGCTATAATTGTTGCAAAATAATAGCAAATAATATCAGTAAATATCTGCCTAGTAAAGTTTAGATTTTTCTAAATTTATATGTGTCAGGATGGTATTTTAGAAAAGATAACTCTTCAGAGTCTATTTGATGTAATATTGCAAATAGCTGTGATATAAAAGTAGCTACAGGACCTACTGAGTATCGTTTTTTACAGGTAAAGCACCTGAAAACTTTAATACAAATCATATTATATAGATTACCTTCTATCATCATTCATAAATAACAACACTTATATTCTCATTAATAAAACGATATGAAACCCTTCGATTTTTAAGCACTTTCAGCAGCTGATGTGCAGCTTCCTTATCTTTTAATCCTTTCCTATGTTCCAGTTTAATCTGGTGCCAAGACCACTGCCCCAGGTTTCAGGGTGGATCCTTTCTCTTCCAGCATCCCATGGAGTCACCCTTGCATGCAGGGACTGGAGTTGTGTCTTACTACACTGTGTGCATTAATAGGAACACACAGCCCCATAGCCTAAGATGGCAAGGCACTCCCCTGCTCCTTCCTCCTTCTCCCCCGCCCTTCTCCAAGCTAACAGACTGACTCCAGACTGCACTGTCCACTGTTAATTCTTTCTTTGAAGAATAAACATTTGGGAAAGCAGAACAGAGAGAGCAGGAGCCAGCAGCATTGAAATATGTAAATTTCAAGTGCTGGGTAAGAATTCAAACAAATAGTGTACTGAGAAATGTTTATTTTATTGTACTCAATATGTTAGGCTGGCCATACATTGTACAATTTTCTTACAATTTTCTGTACATTTTTCTTTAGATTTACCTTCAACTATGTAGTGCAAGGGCTTGCCTAATTGGATACAATTGTTGTTTAGTTTTGACCTCATATTATATGGTTTTTGGTAAATCTAAAGGAAAATTTTACAAGAAATGTATATGTAAATGAAGATGTATGGCCAGCCTTAATCTAAAAAGTGCTGAGGGGACAATACTGCTTTAAATCTCTATGGGATTAAACCCATTGGAAATTTGTTTATTGGTCCTTTAAGGGGAGCCAAACTTTTGAAACCGGATTTCTCATTGCTTAATTTTTATGGAATAAAAAACCATTTGTCTTTAATTGTTTATGTAGAAATGACAGTTTTTGCACCTAAAGAGAACCTGAACTGTAAAAGCTTTTCTCCACTATTAACCTACCATTCCTTATTTTGTACTTTGTCTCTGTATGGGGAGGTGTCATTTCGGCAGAGGTAGAGCTTTACTTTCTTATGTCAGAGCTGCCCCCTGATGACTGGTAATTGAATGAGTGGTTCGGGGAATATTCAGGAAGCAGCAGAAAAGCAGAAGGTAGCACAGATTCACAAAACGAATGCAGAAGCAGAGAGGTCTCCAGCAAGGAGAACATTGATCTGCACAGTAATGACATCACTAAATCTCACCCAAAATCTTGTCAGACTAGCAGTCAGACAGCAGTGCCTCACACACCGGAAATATAGGTCTATGAAGCTGTAGACACAGGCAGTGGAAGTCAGTCATCTGGTCAGTGGGTCATCCAGCCCCACACTTACCCCATCTAGGTTGCGGGGGGGCAGCGCTCCTATGGGCGACGGGCAGTGGCTTCTATCACGTCTCCTCTCCTCTGCATCACGGCGGCTTCTGCCGTGCGTCTCCTCCCTCCTCTTCCTAGGCATCCAATAGGATCACCTGTCCTTTCAGCCAATCGGGTGACGGGTCTCAAGACCCACTTCCTGATTGGCGGATTGGATTAGGATTAGTGTGGCAATAACGAATATTCATTCGCTATTGTCCCACAACTGAGTGGGCTCGGAGCGCAGTGCTCTGCTCCCCGAGCCCCCCCCCTTTTTTAAAGTCTATTAGAGCCTCTGGCTCGAATCAAGTGCTTAAAAAAAAAATCACCCCCCATTAGAATCCATAGTCCGGCGCCCTGCATATAGATCAGAGCCCCGGACGCATGGATGGGGTGGGGGGGGGCAGCACCCATGGGCCGCCACTGGACACAGGAATACCTAGGTGTTAGAAATTCTGTATATAGCCGACAGAACAGTCCACATGGGCATTGCTGCTTAACTGCAGACAGGAAACAGGAGCTTTATTATACAGAGAAAAGACATAGAGTTTACCATAGGGCAGCTACAAACTTATAAACACTGCCCTCTACTGGCTGAAAAATATATCCGTAACTGTTGTACAAAAATACATGAAAAATCTATTTGAACGCTAGGAACACTCACATACCAGGCAATGCACTGGTATCATACAGGAGATCTTCAGGACAAAAAAGGTAGCTTTTGATAATGCTGCATAGGCACAATTAATATTTTTAGTTGTTCCCTGCAAGGTAGCAAATCTTCACTTTTTAAAGACTGCTTAAATAGAAAAAAAATAGTTTTTTCAGTATGCACATTTTTGTACATTTTGTCATTTTTAATCTTAAATAAACTTTTGTTATTTTAATATTAATTGTTAAATGCTTGCTAGTCCATGTTTTTAGATTAAGATAGAGATTCGTAGAATAGCCACTAGAGGGAGTAAACACTTAGTTTACGATCAGTTAAGATAAGCAATCACTCACAGGGAGTGCATTGTTTTGTTTTCTTCAATGAGTCCGATGACTCGTGACTTTGAATATTAGAAGGAACATTGAGCCCGGGTTCACACCTATGCGAATTAGATGCGGCTTACACCGCATCTAATTCGCAGGACATTTTAAAATACATTCATATGAATGTATCTGGTTCACATATGTGCGTTGCATTCGCACTGCGCATTGCACAAAAAACGTGTGCGTTTTTTGGGCATTGCGGTGCGAACTACAAGCCTATTATCTCCTATGGGAACGCATCTGATTCGCAGATGCATTGCGTTCTGAACAAGGATTTTCTCTTTCTCCTCACTACACCTCCCCCTCTCCCCCCCCCCTCCCTCCCCCTCTCCCTGCTCTCTAATCCTGAGCAAAAACGCAATGAATCTGTTGAACAGGAGTATGTTATCTCCCCAGTGAAACCTGAGCTTCAATTCGCACCGCACATGTGTGAAACCAGGCTAAAGCACAGCCAGTGTGGGAAGTAGATCCTGTGTATGTCATGTGTAAGTATGGCTTCCTTTATTTAGATATATACACTCACCGGTCACTTTTTTAGGTACACCCTGCTAGTACTGGGTTGGACCCCCTTTTGCCTTCAGAACTGCTTTAATTCTTCATGGTATAGATTCAACAAGGTGTTGGAAACATTCCTGAGAGATTTTGGTCCATATTGACATGATAGCATCACACAGTTGCTCCAGATTTGTCGGCTGCACATGCTAAAGCGAATCTCCCATTCCACCACATCCCAATGGTGCTCTATTGGATTAAGATCTGGTGACTGTGGAAGTCATTGGAGTACAGTGACCTCATTGTCATGTTCAAGAAACCAGTAGTGAGATGATTTGAGCTTTGTGACATGGTGCATTATCCTGCTTGAAGTAGCCATCAGAAGATAACGGGATAGACATGGTCAGCAACAATACTCAGGTAGACCATGGCGTTTAAACGATGCTCAATTGGTACTAAGAGGCCCAAAGTGTGCCAAGAAAATATCATCCACACTATTACACCACCACCAGCCTGAACCTTTGATACAAGGTGGGTTGGATCCATGCTTTCATGTTGTTTATTCCAAATTCTTACCCTACCATCTGAATGTCGCAGCTAAAATCGAGACTCATCAAACAGGCAATGTTTTTCCAATCTTCTATTGTCAAGTTTTGGTAAGCCTGTGCGAATTATAGCCTCAGTTTTCTGTTCTTAGCTGACAGGAGTGCCACTCGGTGTGGTCTTCTGCTGCTGTAGTCCATCTGCTTCAAGGTTTGATGTGTTTTGCAGTCAGAGATGGTATTCTGCATACCTTGGTTGTAACGAGTGGTTATTTGAGTTACTGTTGCCTTTCTATCATCTTGAACCAGTCTGCGCATTCTCCTCTGGCCTCAACAAGGCATTTTCATCCACACAACTGCCGCTCACTGGATATTTTCTCTTTTTCTTACCATTCTCTGTAAACCCTAGAGATGGTTGTACATGAAAACCCCAGTAGATCAGCAGTTTTTGAAATACTCAGACCAGCCCGCCTGGCACAACAACAATGCCACGTTCAAAGTCACTTAAAACCCCCTTTCTCCATTCTGAGACTCGGTTTGAACCGCAGCAAGTCATCTTTTTTTTTTTAAATCAATAAACAAGTTTATTAAGATGTCATCCTCAGTTACAAACATTCAATACAAATAAAGTACATCGACTCATACCCAGATAGTCAGAGCCAATCAAAGTAACACTTTATCTTACAGATACTATGAAGTGTGCCCACCAACCATTGTTCTTCCACTTATTCAAACCCTTACATTCCCAATCATAAACAGCAATAATACAGGAGATACCCTCCAACCTATCACAGAAGCACTCTTTCCATAAGTAAATCAGTTGGAGCTAGACCCGGTGTATTTAACCAGCTTCCCCATACCTTCTCGAATTTAAAGGGACTACCTCTGTGCTGGTATATAAGTTTTTCAAATCTTAACATAATGCCCACCAGTTCTAGCCACATTTTAGCTGTGGGGGGATCCGGAGAGATCCATTGCATAAGTATGAGCCTACGGGGCTGAAATAGTGCCCTCGCTGCTGCCTCCTTCAAGTATTTATCTGGAATGACACTGTCAAACATGCCCAAAACACATTGTTTCGGTTCCATCGGAATTGAGACCTGCAGGGCAGTATTAATCGCTGCCACTACTGACCCCCAATAATGGTGGAGCTTCGGACATCTCCACATGAGGTATACTAAATCACCCACATCCCTCTCATATCTACCACAAAGAGAAGTTGGACGTAGTCCCATGCGGTGGAGCTTAAGTGGGGTGTGGTGTGTCTGCAATAGGATGTAAAGCTGGGACATTCGCTGTGATAGCAGCAAGTCATCTTTACTACGTCTAGATGCCCAAATGCATTGAGTCGCTGCCATGTGATTGGCTGATTAGCAATTTGTGTTGCTAAGCAATTGAACATGTGTACCGAATAAAGTGGCCGGTGAGTGTAAGTACAAACTATACATACAAACAAGGTTTTTAAACCATAACACAGATTACAAAGCTTATTTACATCTAACTGATTGAATGCATACCTAAAGAAAATCCCTTTAAGAATGACTTTTCCTTGCTCACTAGGCAAGCACAACTTCTGGCAGAGAGTCGGAATCTGGAGCATTAAATTACACGGAAATCAGTGGTGCTTTATGGTCTAACAGAAGAGAGAATGTAACCAAGAACACAAGAGAGAACAGAGTAAAAAATGGAAAAAAGAAAAAAAAAATAGTTACAGCATACACAAGAATAAATATTGAAAGTATTATGATATTGATAGAGTGGGAGAATGTCTTGATTAAATAAAAAAAAAAAAGGGAGTGGAGAGAGACTGAGGGAGTGAAGGGGGATCAGTAAGGAGAGAGCGAGAATATTGAGTGTAATAAAAATTCAACGGCCTGATGCCTCATGCTGTGTGCACCTGTCTGGGAGGAAGACAATGCCTTCATCTCCCTCCCCCTACACTCTGTGCTACAAAGAACATTGCTGTACCTACAGTCAGCAACCGCTTATAGTCCTCACAAATGGAGGAGGAACACATTGCCTGCAAACAACACTTTGCTATTATCCCCTGCTCTCATTTCCGTTTCTACATCTGCATTCTGTATAGGGATCTATGGAATTCATAGCATTGTGTTCAGCTGAATCAGATGTTAAGGGTCTATTAACTACCATATGGCTTTATTGAATAATATAAAGCCTGATGATGTGCAGTAACCTTTAGTGACCATTTAGGTCTCAACAGACCATCTGACTGACCCCTAGGAAATATTGAGCTTCATGCACTGCTTTTTGTCTTATACTACTAGAGAAGTACTCCAAAGCATTCCTGCTTTAGAAAACGCACAACATTTTATTCCACAGATTCCCTAGAATTGTAGACATGGGAGTTGATTTACTAAAGGCTGTTCATTTTGCAAGGGACATTCCCCAGAGCTTAGTAAATGTGGTGAAATTTCACTTTGCAAAGAATGCCCAAGCACATGCAAAAAAAAAAAAAGAATGTTTGCTTGCACTTGATTGGGTGATGGAAGTCAGCAGATCTCCACCTCATTCACTAGGTTCTGGGGAATTTACCTTGGAAAGTTCAACTTTTCTTGCTAGGTGAACAGTATATTTGCCTTTAGTAAATCAACCCCATAGTCATTATGCTTTGTACTATGGAATTGGACTTTAGCTTGTTCTGTGTTAGCAATATACTTTATAAGCATGTCCATCAGCAAGTATATTAGTCTGATTTTCTTACACTGATGCAAACTTCAAGCCCCCTTCCTTACCAGTTATGATAGTTGAATGCCCCTGCGTGCATGCGTGAGTGTGTGAGAGTGGTTTAAAGGTAAATGGTTTTCATATTTTTACAATAATTATTGTGTTTTATTATTTAACGTGTATTTATAAAATAAATTGATAGAGTTCTGACAGTACAACAAGAGGGGGTTATTGCCAACTAATTGGGAAAGAGCTAGGTCAGATCCACATCCCTAATACAACATGTAAAAACTAAGTCCCTCAAAAAGTGGGACTTTATTGGACCAGAAATGCTCAAGAAGAAGAGAATTTTTGTAAAATTACAAATTTATTACAACGTATCAACAAAATTAGTACAATTGACACACATGATACTGATGAGGACAAACATGGAAAACAAACAGAGCAAAAAGAAGGAAAGCCCAGATCAACTGTCAGAAAGACAGAAGAAACCCATCGCGTTTCGATGAATGAGGTAGAGGTCTTCTTCAGGGTAAATGGGCTGACATTTTTCCAGATGTGTGTGCTGCTGCTGCTTCTTTATTGTCCAGTCACAGCCTGCATTGGGGTACAGGGCCAGGTTTTATTGCTTAACTGCTGTTTAGTCTAGAGAAAGGTTCAGGACCTTGCTATAGTATATGACACAGGTGCCTGACTTACATAACTGGTAGAACAGAATTAGAAATCCTTTGGCAGTAAAAGCAGTTCCCAAATAAATATTTCCGTACCAAGGATTTAACTGTCTAGAGTTCAGCTTTGAGGGATTATTTCTGAATGACTGCTGTGGGATATTTTATCTGTCACCAGTTCCCTTCATCTTAATTTACTAGACTTAACTGACTTACATATAAGTCAGAAAAACTCAACCGAGTTAACCAAGTCTTGGGAATTGAGATGATGGTGTGCCGTTGACATATATTACTACACGTTGGTAGAGGGCACCATCCATCCTGTCTTGTGAGTGAATACCACATGATGTGCAACTTGGGTATCTTCCCTGCTTTACTACTTATTGCACATAACTATTGCACTTTACTGTATAAGCCCAAGTCACAAGCCACCAAGATAGCTCAATATTTTGCATTACCTTGTCTTAGTAAGACTGGCTCAAGGGTGACAACCTTAGGACATCAGTACAACATTAAAGTGGTTGTAAATCCTTACAGACCACTTTTCACTACAGGTAAGCCTATAATAAGGCTTACCTGTAGCTACCCAGGATATCTCCTAAACTTGCATGGTTTAGGAGATATCCCCTGTATTTGCATGTGCTGATGTCATTGGCACATGCGCACTGACACAAACTGAAGCAAAGGCAAGTATGTACCGTTGCTTCATTGAGTGTGCTGTTACCGCGTGCATGCGGGGGAGTGACGTCATTGTGGCTCCGGCCAATCACATCGCTGGAGCCGTGATACCCGGAAGTAACCCCCGGGAATGATGACGGCTGCCGGAGCAGGGTACGAGCACCGCAGCAAGGACTTCGATCTCAGGTGAGTATTACATAATGAGCTAGTATGCTATGCATACTAGCTCATTATGCCTTTGTCTTGCAGGTGTTTTTTTTTTTTGTTTTAAATAGGTTTACAACCACTTTAAAGACATTTAAAGTGTTCCTAAATTTCAGACATGAAATATGAACAAAGCATATCCCTCTATAGTGTGTACTTGTCTCAATTAGAAACACAAAAGGGTTGATTTACTAAAACTGAAGAGTGCAAAATTTGGTGCAGCTCTGCATAGAAATCAATCAGCTTCCAGGTTTTTTTTTGTCAGCGCTTAATTGAACAAAGTTAGAAGCTGATTGGCTACCGTGCACAGCTGCACCGAAGTTTTGCGCTCGCTGGTTTTAGTAAGTCAACCCCTAAGTGTAATTTCTGTCTGCTGCTTCGCTCCGCTGTGATCAGCATGAATCACTTCTGACAAATTCTCCTGACACCAAGAAAAAAGAGGTGACAGGGGAAGGAGCTGTGATTGACAGCCTCAGCTCTGTTCCTGTGTACTGTGTGAAGGAGGGTGTGTACCTTACGTCCAATCAGCTCTCCTCACTAAGCTTTGTGGAGTGTGACTTTAGCTCTCCACCCCTTTTTTTTTCCTGATAGCTCAGACAAGCTGTATAAATTCTGCACTTGTATGTATGTAGATAAGATAAGACTGCAGATAAACATGTACAATTTATGTAGGAGGGTTTATTTAATCTCATCTGTGTGTATCACCTGAAGCCATGCACTTTACTGGGTATGCGTAAGGTTTTGCAATCACTTTAAATACTTCTAAGGGTTGATTCATTGTTGTGTATTCTGGGCGATTTTAGAAAAATCACAGAAAGCCCTGGTTCACACAGGGGCGGCATGACTTGCAGGTCGCCTCAGCGAGGCGACCTGCAAACGACTTCCGCGGCGACTTGCAAAACGACTTCTGTATAGAAGTCTATGCAAGTCGCCCCCGAAGTAGTACAGGAACCTTTTTCTAAGTCGGAGCGACTTGCGTCGCTCCTATTAGAAAGGCTCCATTGTACAGAACGGGAGGCGACTTGTCAGGCGGCTAGGTCGCCTGACAAGTCGCCCCTGTGTGAACCGGCTCTAAGGTCTTTAGGATTTGTTGCATTTTGTTGTCAGAATTCAGTTTTTTTGCCTAAATTATGGTTAGCACAGGGGTTGCCAGCACGATGTATAAACATGTTGCTTTATCCAGTGCAATGGACAGAGCCACTGGCCAGATCTTCTGGCCACCTTTCTCATACCTATAGGCACAGCTCAGTTATGATCCAAATGCCTGGAGGCAACAATTCTTTTGCCAAAGGTTTGGAAGCAACGTATGCTCAAATCAGCCAAGTATATATGTTTAATAAAGGGAAAGTGGGGGGAGATGTGACCAGATACCCCTGTTGCTACTTATCTTGGGTTGGAAGAAGGGGTCGTTAGTGGTCAGACAATATTTTTTAGACTTGTGTAATTGTTAGCTCCCTCTGAGTGTGATTAGAAGGAGGGTATTTGCTGCTCCTGTAAACGTGATCCAGCCATTTTTGTGTGAAGACTGTCCACCTAAAGGCTAGTACTCGGGATGAGATTATAAGACAAATGATCGCCTGTTTTTGTTTTTTTTTATTATTATTATTTTTATTTGCATGCTGGTCTTCATATCGAAAACGAATAGGTTACTAAAGTACGAAATTTCTCGTATGACAGAATGAAGATTCGGAAGTAATGTAATATGCTATATTTGTATTGTATTTTCAAACTAAAACTGTACAGATTAAATGAAAATCGTACGATCTGGTATCATACGGAAAAAAAAATTGTGTTTGTCCCTGGGGATAATTCTGGACGAGAGTTATGTACTAATGATCAGATTGTCGTATGAACGCTTTGAAACTGTATTTTTTGTTTGATCTTCTGATTGTGTGTACTATGGTCAGTTCTTGCTTTGTTCAGTCACTTCAGAAAGTAACAAACATCCTTGGAGGTTTCTTGTTGCCAAAATATAAAAAGCTTATATGAGTAAAGGAAGTATGTATCTGTGGTGGCTATTATTTTAGTAACGTTATAACTGCATTATTGAATCCCAACATAAAATATTGTACTTGGAAAGGTTTGGCACATGTAATGGAGCACAAGGTTAATCTCTGTATTGTATCATAAATCTGACCTGGTGGACTGTATATGGAAACACAATCCCTGCCATTGTGAATGTAAAAGCATTTTCAAAGGTCCCATGCCCACACCTTCAGATAACCCATCTCTTATGCATAACTCTGCAAAATGCCACCTCTCTAGGGACGGCAGCTCTAATCCAAAGTGTTTCCTCTCAAATGTCCAAATGATCCCTCCACATGTGCACTTCTGTCTTTATTTGTTGGTATAGGGATACTCTATATATTTTTTGGGGTTGATTTACTAGAGAGTGCAAAATCTGGTGCAGCTCTGCATAGAAACCGATCAGCTTCCAGGTTTTATTATCAAAGCTTAAAGTGACTGTAAACGATCACCTTGTAAAACAATTCATTCAGTTTAAAAAAGAAATGAAAGGCAAAACATTTGTGTATAGATATAAAAAAAAATTACAAATACCCTTTTTTATAAGTGATCACATCCCCTCTGTGCTGCATAAGAACTGGGGGAGGAGAAGCAGCAGTACACTGAGCTTCCCAGTCACAGGCTGTGCAGGGGTGGGGCGTGTCAGGTCAAGTCTGTTCATTGGAGGAGAGTACACTGAGTTCCCAGCATAGCTAGAGAACTGACCACAATGTGTTCTCCTGTGCTTAGTGTGGTCAGTTTTTAATCGGAAAGCAAGGGGACTGGCAGGAACACCAGGGATTTCACACAAAGGAAGAAATACAAAGAGAACAGGATACTTTCTCATACAAGTACATGGTACAGCAGGCACATATCAGTAAACTAAAATGTTGGGGTAACAAACTCTTTAATTGAACAAGCTGAAGTTAGAATCTGATTGACTACAATGCACAGCTGCACCAAATTTTAGACTCCCCAGGTTTAGTAACTCAAGCCCACTGTTTTTTGTTTTTTTTGCTATCTCATGTTTACCCATGTTTGTAGGCAGTACTGAGGTCCTGAGTTCAGTTTTAACAAAAATACTATCTGCATAGTCTGGTACAAGTTAAGATATAAAGAATTTTGATACTTTTCTGACAGTTTGAGCTGTGTGTTTATTCTGTGTTTGTGACTCCGAAAGTCAGACACAGCCAGGCAACCAGCAATTTCAGAGGTGGGCCAGTAATGGCAACTTCAATATTCTGCTTATGACGGGTATACTTTAAAGTGGAGTTCCACCCAAAAATGGATCTTCCGCTTTAAGTGCTGGTGACCCCCTGGCATGCCACATTTGGCATGTCATTTTTTTTTGGGGGGGGGGGGGGAGTGGGTACCCAGTTTTGACAGGCACCCAGCTCCCACTTCCTCCCCTGGCGCCGCAGCGCCGGAAGTAAGTCTACCTCTCCCTCCTCCCTCCCTGCAATCTTCTGGGACAAGTCACAGGTCCCAGAAGATTGCCCGGCCATTCACAATGCACAGCGTGGCTCGCGCATGCGCAGTGCATGCCCAGCTGTGAAGCCAAAGCCGTGCGCCCACAGTTACAATGCTGGCGCCTCAGGGAGGAGGGGGAGAGGAGCGAGGCTTCATGCACCCGCATCGCTGGACCATGGGACAGGTGAGTGTCTGTTTATTAAAAGTCAGCAGCTACAATTTTGTAGCTGCTGACTTTTAAATGGGTGGGACTCCGCTTTAAGACAGGGGTCTTCAAACTGTGGCCCTCCTGTTCAGGAACTACAATTCCCATCATGCCTAATCATGTCTATGAATGTCAGAGTTTTACAATGCCTTATGGAATGTGTAGCTCCGCAACAGCTTGAGAGCCGTGGTTTGAAGATCCCTACTTTTAGACATGGGTGCTCAACCTGTGGCCCTCCAGCTGTTGCAGAACTACAAGTCCCATCATGCCTCTGCCTGTGGGAGTCATGCTTGTAACTGTCAGCCTTGCAACGCCTCATGGGACTTGTAGTTCCACAACAGCTGGAGGGCCACAGGTTGAGCACCCATGCTTTAAGAGGTATAAAATCATCTCCATATTTATGATTCCAATTAGGAAAAAATGCATATTCATTTAGCTGATCAAATGTGTAAGCAATGCTATTGTAAGGCTGCTCATGTGATCCACCCATCCACACCAGGTTTTACAATGTCACTGAGCAATGAAGGGGAACTGCCACCCTCTGCTGCTGCCTTGGCAGGGAAAGATCTGAGTCACGCTTCTAACACTCGGCTAGAACAGCGCTGCTGACCCCTAAAGATGAGGGCATTGAAAATGAGCCAGATCAGTTTCACAGCCCTCTGAGAAAATCAGATCAGTGTCACAGGCCTGAGAGATTCACAACCTGCTGATAGATTGAATGTGATCACAGCTCAGGCCCTCTGCTGGCTCATCCAGGGACAGCACCCCATTGTAATCTGCATGACTAGCAATGGCATTATAAAGTCCCTGTTGCCAGTGCTCTGTCTGCCCCAGCTGAATTATGGGAAACACAGCATGGCCCCATAAAATGTTATGAAGACATCTGTAAAGGCAGAGGGATTTTATGAGCCATGATCTGCGGAGTGTGCTGTAAACCCAACCTTGCATGCTTCAGAGACTACCAGCATCTGCTCTCATCCATTTCTTAAAGGAGAATAGTGTTCACTTTATAGGAACAACCCCAGTGCTGGAGCACCTCCATATTGTAACCTTTCCATTCTGATTGGCTGCTTTATTTTGCCACAGTGCCAATTTCACAATGCATCTCTAGGCACACATGCAGTATATGGGCTAATTTAACAAGGAAGGGGTATAAGATGTAGTAGCACTCAGTAACAAATCAGAAGTTATCTTCAATTGTTGTAACTACTGTAAAGCTGTTTTCAAAGAGCTTCTATACTTAACCTCCCTGGCGGTATGATGATTTAAGATTTTTGCGTCTCAATGCGGTACAATTATTTTGCATAGAAATTTGGCGTTTTATTTTGTAGGTCTGTAATTCTTAGCAATAACACACTTAAATCTGTCCACCAAGAGTCTAGTGGACATCCCGGGTATGATGAAGTTTGAAACACAAAATCATAAATTATAATATAATAAATAAATATAAATAATTAAAAATAATAATAATAATAAAATAAATTTCCCCACAATTCACTATCTCTCAATTCTGCAAGTGTTCTAATTTACTATCGCTGTTTTCTAGCTGATCTAAAGCCACTTTTGACGTAAAGGGACACTTTTTGGTTGCTATGGACAATCTCAAGTTTCCAGGCAGAAAGAACAGTATATATCATATAAAACTGCATGCAGGGCATAGGACAAAGCACTGGGGGCAAAAGGGATGTGAAATGATTTCATACAGTACTGTAATCTGTAAGATTACAGTACTGTATGTGCTATGATTTTTACAGTTCTTTGAATTTGCCGCCAGGCTCTGCCCCCCGTGCATCGCGACGCTCGCAGGGAACGGAGCACGGCACGGAAAGGCTTCGGGAGGAGGACAGAGCCCACGGACACAGCGGGGGACATCGCAGGATCCTGGGGACAAGGTAAATATACCACACCAGGATCCTGCAATGTAATCCGGAGTGTGGCTCGGGGTTACCGCTAATGGTGATGAAATTTAACCCTGAGCCACACTCGGGATTACCGTCAGGGAGGCTACAAAAAAAAGAAGATGAAGAAAAGTTCTTGGTGGACTCAATGGACTATTTGGTCTTTTTCTGTCATCACTCTTCTATGTATCTGTGTTGTAATATAATCTTCAGGCCTTGCCATTGCACATACCTCCCAACTTTCTGAGATGGGAACGAGGGACACCTGTTCGCAAAAGTATGTAGGCATAGGGCGTACCCCTTGCCACGCCCCCTTAAAGGAGAATTATAAAAAAAATGATTGATTAACTGCTTGCCGACCGACGCACGCCGATGTACGTCGGCACAATGGTACGGCTAGGCAAAAGGACGTACCTGTAAGTCCTTTTAAAAAAAATTGCCGCCGTGCCATTGCGTGCGCGCCGCCGTGCCATTGCGTGAGCGCCGCCGGCGGCGCGCGCGCGGTCGGGAGCTCTGTGAGTAGGGTCGCGGGTACCACGGACTCGATCGCCGCAGGGATACCCGTGATCGCCTCACGGAGAGGAAGAACGGGGAGATGCTAAGGTAAACAAGCATCTCCCCGTTCTGCCTAGTGACAGTGTCACTGATTTCTGCTCCCTGTCATCGGGAGCAGCGATCAGTGTAGTGACACTGCTAGCCCATCCCCCCTAAAGTTAGAACACATCCCTAGGATACATTTAACCCCTCCCCGCCCCCTAGTGGTTAACCCCTTCACTGCCAGTCACATTTACACAGTAATCAATGCAATTTTAATCGCACGGATCGCTGTATTAATGTGAATGGTCACATTATGCCATAAATGCCATAAAACTATCCCCTATTTTGTAGACGCTATAACTTTTGCGCAAACCAATCAATAAAAGCTTATTGCGATTTTTTTTACCAAAAATACATAGAAGAATACGTATCGGCCTAAACTGAGGAAAAAAATGTTTTTTTATATATTTTTGGGGGATATTTATTATTGCAAAAAGCAAAAAATAATGCGTTTTTTTCAAAATTGTCGCTCTTTTTTTGTTTATAGCGCAAAAAATAAAAACCGAAGAGATGATCAAATACCACCAAAAGAAAGCTCTATTTGTGGGAAAAAAAGGACGTCAATTTTGTTTGGGTGCAACGTCGCACGGCCGCGCAATAGTCAGTTAAAGCGACGCAGTGCCGAATCGCAAAAAGTGTTCTGGTCAGGAAGGGGGTAAATTCTTCCGGGGCTGAAGTGGTTAAACTCATAAGTGCTTTTTTTTACCACCACTATTCCTTAATATTTGCTTGTTAAAAATTTACAAATGCAGCAATTTAGAAATTGGATGAAAAGTTGGGCACTGTAAAACATTTTCTTATAGATAAATAGTGCATTTTCTATACAACTATATAGATCAGACCAAAATGAGGGTCAAATGAGGAGGAAAGAGGGATAGAGGGACATTGTTCCAAATCAGGGACAGTCCCTCGGAATCAGGGACAGTTGGGAGCTATGCATTACCCCCTGCTTTGTTTAAAGTGGAACTTCAGTCATTTTTTCATCTTTCCATCTATTAAATCTTCTGCCCTTGTTGTTTTAACATTGGATAGTAAAACATTTTTTTTTGCCAGTAAATACCTTATACAGCCCACTTCCTGTCTCTTATCTGGTAAAATGCCTAGGGTTATGACATCATGCACAGCTCTCTCTCTCACTCTTGTGAGAGTTTGCCAGGAAGAGGGCCAATGAGAGCTGCAGAGCTGGAGGTGTGCCTCTGTGTGTCTGTGTAAATCCAGCACCTTCAGCTGCCCACAGTTAAAATGGCTGCAGCCAGACTTAGTGGAGGGAGATTTCTGCAGCATATTTGGCAAGTACAGAATTACAATTTATAAAAATAATATGCAAAGTGGTTGGAGGGAAGAGTCAGAATGGCAAAGATGTTTTTATTACAAATTATGTGAGCAGACTGCAGTTTCTCTTTAAGTTATAGAAAGCAATTATATTGCTGTAATACACACACAGACCATAATATGATACAGAATGGAACTAAGTAAATCTTTACATTTTCATTAGTTCAGGACACACCCAGGACTAAACTGACTGTTGAAGCTGACTTATAACTGTACATCCTAGCTCTCTGCACAATGCTTTTATGGGAAATCCTTTTTGACAAATAGTGGTTGATTTACAAAAACTGGAGAGTACATAATCTGCATAGAAACCAATCAGCTTCCAGGTTTTATTGTCAAAGCCTAAAGTGTTTGTATATAATAGTGATCTCCTGTGCTCCAAATAACAAATAAAAATTACAACCAATGCTGCTACTTACAAAAATAAATATCAAAACCAGTGAAAATGAAATATATATACCAAAGTGCATATATAGCTAAATTGACAGTAGCACAACAATAACACCTAATTAATTCAGTGTTCAATACAAAAATGTAATGATCGAATATATATATAATAATCTATGTGCAAAGAAAATATAATAAAATTAAAAAGTCATAAAAATAAAAACAAAACAAGAGTCTAATAGTAGTCCTCTTTAAACAATGAAAAAAATGTGATGATATTCCCAGTGATGTCCTAATTTAGAAAAAAACACCAAAAGGTTTCCACCACTGTATGTGTCGCATCAGACCCGCTCCCATCAAGAAAACTCAAAACTCAACAAATTTTTTGCCTACGATTCTCATGGTTAGACTAGTAAGCCATAAAAATCAGTTGTTCAAAGATTCCTTAATAAGCCAATCCACTTCTCCACAGTTCCTTGTAGAAAAGGTGCATATCCATGGGTACATGAAAAAGAAAGGCTCCACTAGTGTAATATTGTAAAGCTCAATCTTTAATCCAAAAACAATACCCAGTCCATTCACATATACAAAATCTTGTATCAAACATTGTATAGCTCATGACATAATCAAGCTATCCCCTTCAGTCTCACCACCTCCACGCTGGCTATCCAGGGAAACAGCAATCGCTCACACAATGTTAATGCGATGATTCCGTCTGCCATCCAGTCACACCCCTTGTTTAAAGAGGACTGCTATTGGACTCTTGTTTTATGTTTGTTTTTATGACATTTTAAAGTGTTTGTAACCCTAAAAAAAAGTTCCCTTATAGCAGGTTAAACAGCACAGTGCTTGTGCTGTCTAACCTGCCCCTCTCTAAGCTGTAAAAAACCTTGCTGATCCTGCCACTTCCTCTGTCCCCCTCTGTGTCCTGACCACGATAATCATGGCTGTTGAGCCCCTGACTAGCGTGGTCAGTTTGCGTGCCTCCATCATCCGCAGCTCTCCTGTCCCCCTCTATCCCTCTCACGCCTCCCTCCCTGCCTGTCAGCTCAGTATCTGTGTCTCGCCGCCCCTCGTCCTGCCGCTATCAGTAAAGTATAATAATTGTCACTGGTAGCCCTTCTGTTTTATCCAGAGATAATGCACTGTATAAGTGTTTTTTTTTATAAACAAAGCCTCTATATACCTTTTTTGAAGCTACATTCAGGCCGGTTACGTGACTCCAGGCTGCTCTGCTACTCCGATCCAGGGCTACAGCCGGAGGAGTCGAGCGGCCACGTGACTTCCCCAGCTGACGTCAGAGGGAGATCTAGGCCCCTCTCACTGTAGCCCTTGATCGGAGTAGGAGAGCGGCTGGGAGTCACGTGACTGGCCTGAATGTAGCTGCAAAAAAGGTATTTAGAGGCATTGTTTATAAAAAACACGAATGCAGTGCATTATACCTGGATAAAATAGAGCGACTGCCAGCGAAAGGGGTTTGGAAGGTAACAACCACTTTAATTGAACAAGCTAAAGTTAGAAGCTGATTGACTACCATGCACAGCTGCGCCAGATTTTGCTTTCTCCACTATTAGTAAATCAACCTCATAGAGTCCAAAGCTCTTGGTTTTCTATAGGGAAATATTGTGTATTAATTAGTATGACTGACTGATATTTACATGGTTGCTATTGCATATTTTTTAATTCATATGCAAATTTGAGGACTTTTAAACTAGTGCCTGTTCAGCGAGCGTATCTGCTGATGGGTTGCTGAATTGAATTGCTAAAATAAGATCATTTGGCCACACAGTCTGTTTAGACTGAATCAATTGAATGAAAAAGTACTGCATCAGGAAATACAACCAGCATTTGCAGTGAAAAAATATGGCTGTCCCCATGTACATACTGCATATGAATATATTTACAATCTCTAAGAGAAATCATACTTTATGGGGTGGTTCATACCATATGCGGTGGGACAATGTTGAGCAGCTATTCCAGCTCAGTCCCACCGCGTGGACAAGACAAAATGGCTCGTCTACTATGTGCCCGGTTCACACAACTGCCTTTCAGTGGTGTGTGGGAACAATATGCTGAAAAAAAAGCACTGCTTGCTGTACTTTTTTTCAGCACAGTGCGAGCAATCCACTGCCTCGCACTGCGTAACTGGCAATTGAACTTTGTGAGATGTTTGTGTGACATCTCAATAAAGTTTGTTTAACCACTTGCCTACTGGACACTTTCACCCCCTTCCTGCCCAGACCAATTTTCAGTTTTCAGCGCTGTCACACTTTGAATAACAATTGCGCGGTCATAAAACACTGTACCCATATTAAATTTTTATCATTTTTTTTTACACAAATAGAGCTTTCTTTTGGTGGTATTTAATCATCGCTGTTTTTTTTTTATTCTTTGCTAAATAAACAAAATAAAGACCGAAAATTATATAAAAAAAAAAAATAAACATTTTTCATAATTTGTTATAAAATTTTGCAAACAGGAATTTTTTTCCTTCACTGATGTACGCTGATGAGGCTTCACTGATGGGCACTGATAGGTGGCACTAATGGGCACTGATGAGGCGGCACTGGTGGGCACTGAAGAGGCTGCACTGATAGGTGCTCTGAAGGACATTATTAGGGGGCAGCACTGATAGATGGCACTGATGGCACTGATAGGTGGCGCTGATGGGCACTGATAGGCGGCACTGATAGGTGACACTGATGAGGAGGCACTAATCAGCACTGATTGGCAGCACTGGTGGGCACTGATTGGCAGCACTAGTGAGCACTGATAAGCAGCACTGGTGGGCACTGTTGGGACTGAACTAATAATTAAGACTCTGATAATCAGTGCCCTAATTATCAGTGCCGATTTCCCTCTAACACAAGCTGGTTATTGGCTCTCTTCTTCTCTCCTCACGCTGTCAGCGTGAGGAAAGAAAAGCCGTGATCAGCTGTCATTAGACACAGCTGATCACGTGGTAAAGGGCAGCTGTGATTGGCCCTTTACCCCGATCAGTGATAAGCTGAGTCCTAAGGACTCAGCGATCACAGAGTGCACCACCTGGGCACTGCAGGGGGTGCGCGGGCAGTGAAATAACAGGAGGACATCCATAGACACTCTCCTGGCTAAGTGATGGCCAAATGACGAATGATGGACGAATTTTAACCCCCAGGAAGGGGTTAAAATGAAAAGAAACAGTGTAATCCGCCAGGTTTAGCACATGATCACTGCGCTGATCTCAGTAAGATCAAACCTCACACCAGCCCTAAAAGTGCTTTGACACTGCTCCATTGAAAAAATGCAATAAAAAATGCATGTGCATTTTTAATGCCTTTTCTGGGTTCCTGACTCCTAGCATGCACCTATAAAACATGGACACGTTATCCAAAAAACACACTACAAACGCAACTGTGGTGTGTTTTTGATGCATTTTTGCTGTGTTTTCCATTAATTTCAATGGAGAGCTGTGTTTTTTGTGCGGTTTTGAAAAGCACACCAAAGATGCAGAACGCAGGACTTTTTAAAATGCACTGCACCCGTGCAGTGGTGAGAAGAGTCCAATAGGATTTGAAGGGACATATTTTCATTGCGTTTTAGCAAGGTAAAAACACAGCAAAAACACATCAGTGTGAAAGCAGCCTTATAATATTATTTACATTAAAGTAAATGTGTAACATGCTATAATCATGCCTTTACAGAGCCTGCCTGCCTCCCCTAATAAACTGTTGAAGCCCACTTAAAATTCGATGCAGATATTAACATCAATATTTACATAGTGAACCACAAACTCAGATGTACATTGGAGACTATTCTCATCCTCTGTTGTGCCAGTCACTGCATTTTGGGGAGGTGAAAGGAGCTTGCACTCAACCCTCTAAGTTTGGGCTTCGTAGATGGCTGCAACAACTCTTCTAGAAGAAGGGCAGGTTCTACAAACATACCACTAGAGGGTAGAGTGCCTGCTAACCATCTTTCCTCTGTAGTATGGTAAACATAAATATCTAAAAAAAAATGTGAATCTATTGCTAATTTTAAACTCTTAAAAGTAAAAGCTCTCCATTTATTATCAATGAAAGTCTCCTCTATGTGCCCCTCGATTTCCTTCTAGACATTAGCCCATGGTAGAATGCTTTCCCTTTTAATTCCTCAAGCAGGATCTATAGACAATGATAAATACTCTTATCATTGTGTATCGATATTTTTAAAAAAATGATTTTGGGTGTAATAATATATTTTCAAGGAGGCAGCCATAATTACTCATTACATATGCTTTCTGTTTAGTAGGGCTTCTCAATGATCATCTTATATCATTGCAAATCTACCAGACAGGGTCTGTCTGACTAAAAACAATGAACTTTCTGCAGTCTCCAAATGGCATTTTAACCCACATGGTGGTCAAAGACAATATTTTATATATATATATATATATATATATATATATATATATATATATATATATATATATATATATATATATATATATATATATATATATATATATTTTTTTTTTTTTTTTTTTTTTTTTGACTTAGGCTTTAGATCACATGGGGGAACTCAAAAGCTGCTTTTTTCCATGTGACTGTACCAATGGTATGTGACCTATTAATTCCTGTGACGTGTGATGATAGGTCTACTTAGGTGTCATGCTAGACTACAACACACCAGCCCACATAAGTCTAAAGTCTATATAATCAATATTTTTAAAGCCTAGTAAAGCAATAATATTTATGCATTGGCTGCAATGATGTCCAATATGTGTAGACCTCATTGATTTTTGCTTTTAATACAAGGGTGCTTGACAGATAGCAAGCCATTCTTCTAAGTTCCAGTGCTTGCACGTTGTCAGTCCAGGCCTGCGTACATCAGGAAAAATTATTTTCTTCTTAGTATAAAAAGGCAACGGAAATGTCTCATTTGTTAATGTATGTGTATAAGAATAAAGAGTAACATGTCAGTCCACATTTTAGACAGGTATAATCATTATTCTTTCAGAATATAAAATTACAGTCTTTTTGCTACTGTTCTTGTTAGTTCCTAACCAAGGTCCTAATAGCTCATCAGTTAAAGAAATTCCAGGGACAAATATCACAAGTCACATAGGGGCTTCCACGTGTTTTTGTCAAAGCTTAAATGAACAAGCTGAAGATAGAAGCTGATTGGCTACCATGCTCCAGATTTTGCACTCTACAGTTTTAGTAAATCAACCCCACAGTTTCTTTACAACACACCTCTAGTACTGTATCTCTACAGCCTTAACCCTGTGTAAGCTTTGTGTATGGTACCAGAGCTTAGGAAAGATTGATGTTCTGTATATTTCATAGTGACTTAGCATGTTAACTGTTGGCGCTATATAAATCCTGTATAATAATAATAATAATAATGTTAAAAAATAATATATATATTTATACTTACCTAGGTGAATGCAGCATCCATCTGATGCTGCATATGTCCCCCACTCAGCTCTAAGACTGCAAACTGAGCGATCAAATACCGCTGATCAATCAGCTCTCGGTCTTTAGGCTGCAGAGAGCCGGTGACTATCAGTCATCGGGTTTCTGCTCTGCCCCTCCAGCACTCACTGGGCTTTGGAGGGAGAGGGAGCTGCTGGCTCAGGCTCTCAGCGGCTCACTGAGAGGCTAAGCCAGTTGCCGGTCCAGGCTTCTGGGTGGATCCTGACCATATGTTTGGGATCTTTTCAGTACCTGGACCAGCTCTGTGACATCAAACGCCTGATGCTGGCTGAAAACGGTTCACAGGAATGCAGAACAAACTGCACTCCTGTGATCCTCAGAAGTATGGCCAAAATAGCTTTGGCTATACTTCTCCTTTAAAGGTGAGTAGGTGAGTATAGTTAGGTTGGGATGGCCTTTATTTATGATTATTATTAATATTATTATTATTATACAGGATTTATATATCACCAACAGTTTGCGCAGCGCTTAACAATGTAGAGGGGGGACAGCACAATTGCAATACAGTTCAATACAGAAGGGACAGAAGGGCCCTGCTCGTGGAGCTTACATTCTAATGGGAGGGGGGAGGTGGTACGAAAGGTAATAGCTGTGGGGATGGTCTGGTGGGGGAGGCTCCGGTACAGTTCTTAGGTGGGTGTGGGATAGGCTTCCCTGAATAAATTAGTCTTCAGGGATCTCCTAAAGGTGGACAGGGTAGGAGCTGACCAGACATACCAGGGGAGGGAGTTCCGGAGGATGGGAGTGGCTCTAGAGAAGTCCTGGAGGCAAGCATGGGAGGAGGAGACAAGGGAGCTAGAGGGCAGAAGGTCCTGGGAGGAGCGGAGGGGATGATTTGGGCGATATCTGCAGATGAGATTGGTGATGTACCTGCGGCAATGCTGTAGATGGCCTTGTATGTTGTAAATAGTATTTTGAATTTTGTGCGGTGGGGTAGGGGAAGCCAGTTAAGGGATTGGCAGAGAGGAGCAGCAGACATGGATCAGTTAGTAAGGTATATTAGTCTAGCAGCAGCATTCATAATAGACTGAAGAGGGGATAGCCTGTGTAAAGGTAGGCCAGTGAAGAGAGAGTTGCAGTAGTCGAGGCAGGAAATAACCAAGGAGTGAAAAAGTTGTTTTGTGGTGTCGTCAGTAAGGGGCGAATTCTGGAGATGTTGCGGAGGTTAAGACGGCAAGATTTAGCCAGTGATTGGATATGGGGGCTGAAGGAGAGGTCAGAGTCTAAGATTACACCCAGCACCTTGGCATGTGTGGAGGGACAAGGTCTTCTGCGTATAAAATTTTATTCTACCTACATAACTAAAGATTCAAAACAAACTTGCAGCTGGAAGACTCAGCTTGTGAAGATCAGCAATGACATGAAGGGCAATTTTCTGTCTGTAACAAAGGGACTTACTTACCATAGCTTTAATTGCTCATGGACCTAGGCTCAGGGTTAGGGTGTTTTGCTATTGCAGTGCAAAAATATACTAAGAGCAACATGCAAAAATGACACCTGAGCCCTTCTTGAGTTATGTTGCCAGTACTTTATATAAAGCCAAAACTTGTTTTTTTGTTTTGCATAGTGTGTGGAAGTATTAAAATCCTTGTTATCTTTCACTGTCTGTGACCCCACTGGGGGGAATCACCCTCTCTATTTGTCCTGGTGACAGCTGTGACCGAAACTTAGTGATAGGAAATCCAATATGTTATAGATCTCAACATAAAAAATCAGAGTGGAAATCCTCCCAAATGTACATTTTGGGACAACTACCCAAATGGGATTTCCTCCGACTTAATGTTGTATCTCCAGGATAGGAAGTGAAGGAATATCCCCAATGGGTAGACAGCAAAATAAAACCTGACTGGTTTAAAAATTCCCTATGCTATCCAAATCTAACAAAAATTAAGTTTTGACTTTAGATGTCCTTTAACCACATGCCGACCAGCGCACGACTATATACGTTGGCACAATGGCATGGCTGGGCAAATGGGCGTACAGGTGCGTCCCCTTTAAATCGTAGCATTGTGGGCGCCTGCCGCGTACTTCGTGACCATGCCCACGGGTCCCGCGGACTCGATGTCTGCCGGGGGTCCGCGATCATGTCACGGAGCGACAGAACAGAGAGATGCCTATGTAAACAAGGCATTTCCCTGTTCTGCCTAGCAACATGACAGAGATCTACTGCTCCCTGTCATCGGGATCAGTGATCTCTGTCATGTTCTAGTGAGACAATCCCCCCCACAGTTAGAATCACTCCCTAGGACACACTTAACCCCTTGATCGCCCCTAGGGTTTAACCCCTTCCCTGCCAGTGTCATTTACACAGTAATCAGTGGGTTTTCATAACACTGATCGCTGTATAAATGACAATAGTCCCAAAATAGTGTAAAAAATGTCCGATGTGTACGCCATAATGTCGCAGTCACAATAAAAATTGTGATAAAAATCGCAGGTCGTCGCCATTACTAATAAAAAAAAATAGTAATAAAAATAACATAGATCTATCCCCTATTTTGTAGACGCTATAACTTTTGCTCAAACCAATCAATATGCGCTTGTTGCGATTTTTTTTTACCAAAAATATGTAGAGGAATACATATCGGCCTAAACTGAGAAAGAAATGATTTTTTTAATATATTTTTTGGGGATATTTATTTTAGCAAAGAGTAATAAATAATGCTTTTTTTTCAAAATTGTCGCTCTTTTTTTGTTTATAGCGCAAAAAATAACAGCAGAGGTGATCAAATACTACCAAAAGAAAGCTCTATTTGTGGGGAAAAAAAGGACGTCAATTTTATTTGGGTGCAACATCCTCCTGGTGCTCCACTTTCCTCCCACACTCCAAAAACATACTGGTAGGTTAATAGGCTCCTCTCTAAATTTGCCCTAGAGTGTGTATGCATGTAAGATAGGAACCTTTGATAGTAAGCTCATTGAACAAGTGCAAAATGCAGTTACACATGAAAGGTTAGACTGGTACAAGGTGAATGAATGGTGATGAAATAAAACTGATTGCTATGAACACTGTACTGCACCCATTAATGCTTTGTTCCTTGCAGTCTCATGCTGAATACGACTCTATTTAATTGGTTATTGAATCCCCTATTAGGCTCTGCAGATGGAAAGCATAATTCCCTATAATATGCTCGCAGAAGGTACTCCGGATATCAGCTAAACATTGTGCAGATTTTTCCCAACAAAAGACATAAAAATACAGTTTGGAAGGAAAGAAGAAAGTACTATTTATATTCAAATTAAGAAAATCATTCATGTAAAACTGTATAGTTCTCTAGAAACACGTGAATGAGAAACAGACTGTTTCCTTCAGACTGTTATAAGCAGAGATTTTGTATTTCTGTGAAGTAATCTGCACTGAGTTTGCATTCAGTCTCTCCTAGAAAGCTGCATTTGTGGCTTCTCACTATTACAAAGCTGCCCTTATACTCTTATAATGAACATTCCTGAAACACTTCCAGAACAGCTCCACCTTGTGGTCAAACTAGTAATATTTCCACTGAGAAGAGTGATTAATAATATTTTATAATTCTAATATTACCTAACAATATAACCTACTATTTATCATGTCAAATTAACTAAAGTACTTTTCACATATTTTTGTCCAGAACCAGGTTATAATAGGAAATTAAAATTGCACTTGTTAAATCATTAATAAATAATATTAATAACAACAAAAACAGCAATAGTTGTTTTATATATTTTCATCAACATAATTATCAACATTAAAAGAAGGAGATATTAAGGAATGTATTACTATTGAATGGTTTCAGCAGCAGCAAATTTGTGCAAGTATGATATATATGTATTTGTGATAAAATATTAAATAATAAAGTCTCTTTCATATGTGACATTTAAAAAGAAATGGAATGAGTAGATTTTGCTCACAAGTGGTTACATATTAAGCTCATAGCTATAGATAATATCTAAGGAGTACATCTGTTATAGTTATGCATGATGCAAATGTGAAAGAAAAACTAAAAAAAAAACCTTTATAGAAAATCAGGCATTTTTAAAAATTAGACCTGCAACCTTCTATAAATCAATATATTTATAATTGACACTATATGAAAATAAAAAGCTGTACATTTAGAATTATTCCTGCTTTTACTAGTGATCACTAATTATTAGGAAATTTCACAACATGGACTTTAGAAAAAAAAAATTATATATATATATATATATATATATATATATATATATATATATATATATATATATATATATATATATATATATATATATATTAACAGCATTGTACCTCTCAACAAATGAAAGTGAAAAAGAAAACACAATTATTCAATATAATTTACATTTTTTTTTACTTTCTTACAGAGCTACAACCTCATGTCAAGACTCCTTGATAAAGATCCACCCTCTATATTAGGAGGTTTGTTTGTTTAAAGATGAAAAATTGCTAAAAAAATTATGTCATATTTTATTGCAAGCAACAATGTAGCAAGTCAGTTTTCAGAAAGAAAATCATTTCCACAAAAATGTACATGTCAATAAATTAACCTGTTTATCAACTATTTTGTTCTATGCTTGGCTAAAGACTGGCAGTAATCAGTGAGCAGACTGTCATCATTGTTATACTGTACATATAATTTGTTTGTTTTTGTAATTATTCACACATTCTTAATAGTATTAATACAATAAGGAAAAAATAAAAATGCAACTAATTTACAAATTGCTGACCTGACAATGCCTGTTTTATTATAATGCAACATGCAGATTAAAAATATATAATAATAAGAGGGTTGAGTTACTAAAGGCAAATAGACTGTGCACTTCACAAGGGAATTTGCTCCAGAGTTTAATAAATGAAGTGAAGCTTTACTTTGCAAAGAATACGTAATCATATGCAAGGGAAATTTAAAAAAAATGCATTTTTGCTTGCACATAACTGGATGATGGAAGGCAGGAGAGCTTCACCTCGTTTACTAAGCTCTGTGGAAAATTCCCTTGCAACTGCACTTTGAAAATTTGCACTGGGGTTGCTTTACTAAAAGTGGAGTGTGCAAAATCTGGTGCATAAAAACCAATCAACTTCCAGTTTTATTGTTTTTTTTTTAAGCTTAATTGAACAAGCTGAAGTCAGAAGATTGGTTTCTATGGTGAGCTACATTAAATTTTGCTCTCTCCAGTTTTAGTAATTCGACCCCACAGTCTATTTGACTTTAATAAATCAACCCCCAATATATATATCTATATACAGATAGATCTATAGATCTATCTATATATAGATCTATAGATCTATATATATCTATATATATATATATAGATATATATATCAGCTGCTGTGTCCAATTTATAGCTAGAAAAAGGATACACATAGGTAGGGCACACCACAGAAAAATATTTTCATCCAGTGAACACACACAACTATATACACTAGCAGTCTCCAGTCTTTTGGTTCAGAACAGTTGAAAAAGATTAAAAGGACTTGAGAACATAGATTTTACAATGATTCCAATATTTAAAATGTTTTTGTTGGTGTTCATTCTTTATTGTAGCACAGCAGAGGTGCCAATATTTGAAACCAATCAAGGGACCCAGTACACTGGTGGTGTACCAGCTAATAACAGGTAACCGGTTACACCAGGTTTCATTTTTTGGATATGGACATTTGTTTGCCTGTTGTCCTGCAATAATGATCAAGGTAAAAAATCCAGAAAACTATTAGCAGAGATGAACGGAATCCATAGGAGAGAAGAGAAATATTTGCTTCTATGCTAAACCTTCATAGATGGCCACTGATCCCAGCAATCTCAGAGAGGTGGGCAGCCACGAGCGGTTATCTATGACATTTGGATCTCAGATTATAATCTTGCTGTGAACTGAAGTTTGTAATAAAATACGATCTGTTCACATTGACGGTGATTTTTGGTATAGAAATTCTCCTATTACACAGCTAATTAGCGAGACAAAACGTAGAACCCATACAACAATGGCTTTGTTTTTTTTTTTTTTAAATAAAACCTGGACGTAGAAGTAGATGGATCCAAAATAGAAGGAAATTCAGTTTTATGACTTGCGGTAATACAACTAGAATGTGACACGTCTGGTTTATGACTGACATATACTTTTCTGCCACTAGGTGGTACTACTATACAAGCCACGAATTAACAGCAGCTCATGTATGGAAGCAAAAAAAAAAAAGAAACTGGGTAAGGGCTCCATGTTCTGTTTTCTCTGGGATTTTGTTATTTGCCGTTTATTTCGTCCTTGTAATATTTCAGTATTAAACCAATCAAATCAAATAAATCTTTTACTTCTCTCATTTATAGTGTTAGATCTCAGGGACAGTTAGTCCCTGAGTTACTATATATGAGTTGTATGTAAACAAGTGCAGAGAAAGGATGTAGGTAGAACAATGCAGATCTAATCTAACTTCCTATGTTTCTTGGATGATAAAATATGAAATGGAATATTCCCCTCCTCATGAGATTTTGTTTGCTTTGAAATTCTGAGATTTAAGTAGATCATTAATATTTCAGTGCTGTAAACTTTATTAATATTAATGAAAAGTCTACGACTAAGTTGCAATTTGTTTTATATAAAAATATTTGGTTGATAATGTAATTACAGAGGTATATTGGGGGTGGGAATTTTTTGTCATTATCATTTTACAGCTTATCTGCAACCCCATGACCCCCCAGATCTTATACCATACTTAGAAAAACAGAATTCTATATAGTCACTGTTGTGTTTTGACATTTACCTCTTGCAGAAGTCAATTATTGATCTTTACCAGTAATTGACCATTGAATACTATGCAGGACCTGCTATGTATGGTATTGCTTGCTCATTGGTCACACAGCAAACACCTTGCAAAAGAAGATTTTATAATCCCTTTTACACTGGGGCCGCTGTGTGTTAGCAGTAAAGCACTGCTCATTCTAGCGGTGCAATACCGCCGTTTAAGCGGCACTTTTCGGTTGCTATCAGGGAGCTTTTAACCTCAGCTAGTGGCCGAAGAACGGGTTAAAAGCACCCGTGTGTCGGCGCTTTGAAAGCGCTGCCCATTCATTTCAATGGGCAGGGTGTTTTGGGAGTGGTGTATACAGCGCTCCGAAATCGCCCCAAAGATGCTGCTTGCAGGACTTTTCCTAACATCCCGCAAGCTCACTGCCCCAGTGTGAAAAGTCACACTGAAATGAATGGAGGTGGTTTTCGGGCGCTATACAGGTGCTATTTCTAGCGCTAAAACGCATTAAAACCTCATCGGTGTGAAAGGGGTATAAGAGAAATTGTGCTAAACACACAACTGTGATGCCAATTAGGTGAACATACAAAAAGCTCTGCCACAGCCCATGAACACCAATATTTTAGACCCCTTTCACACTGGGGAACTTTTCAGGCGTTTTAGTGCTAAAAATAGCGCCTGTAAAGTGCCTTGCAAGCCACCCCAGTGTGAAAGCCTGAGCGCTTGCAGGACGGGAAAAAAAGTCCTGCAAGCAGCATCTTTGGGGCGGTGCAAGAGCGGTGTATACACCGGTCCCAAAATGCCCTGCCCATTGAAATGAATGGGCAGCACTGCCAAAGCGCCTGCAAAGCGCTTCGGCAGTGCCGCAACATGGACACTTTTAACCCTTTCTTCGGCCGCTAGCGGTGGTTAAAAGTGCCACTATAACAGCGGTAAAGCGCCGCTAAAACTAGTGGCGCTTTACTGCTAACGCACCCAGGCCCCAGTGTGAATGTAGCCTTAATGTGATTCTTACAATATTGGTTTTAGATGCACATCTAGCTCATGGGGTGTAAAATGATGATTTGCGTGTCCTGAAATGAGGAATAATCTGATTATTTTTTGGGATATGTAATGGAAGGACACATGTGAGTAACTTTGTTGTAAGAAGGCCTAACTGTGCTGTGCACTGATTAGAGATGAGGGCTTTTTGATTGCTTTAGTCCATTGTTTCTCAACTCCAGTCCTCAAATTATCTGTGAAAAATAATTGAAAGCCTGAAAACATGACCTGTTGGGGCGCCTTGAGGACTGGAGTTGAGAAACACTGGGGGGGGATTTACTAAAACTGGTGCACACAGAATCTGGTGCAGCTGTGCATAGTAACCAATCAGCTTCCAGGTTTTAGGCTGGGTTCACACTGGTGCGAACGGCAGCCGTCTTACTTTGGATCCGACTTTGCCCTACGATTAGAAGCCGACATGCGTCCGACTTTCAATGAACGGGGATCCGACTTGGATCCGCGCCAATACCAGGCACTGTGTTTGGTATGAGTCTTGAGGGGGAACTCCACGCCAAATTTTAAATAAAAAAACGGCATGGGTTCTCCCTCCAAGAGCATACCAGGCCCTTCGGTCTGGTATGGATTTTAAGGGGCACCCCCTATCCCGAAATAACGGTGTGGGGGTCCCCCCAAAATCCATGCCTCACCCTTATCCGAGCACGCAGCCCGGCCGGTCAGGAATGGGGGTGGGGACGAGAGAGCGCCCCCCCCTCCTGAACCGTACCAGGCCGCATGCCCTCAACATGAGGGGGTGGGTGCTTTGGGGCAAGGGGCCCCTTATTACGTCACAGTCCCGGGTAAGGGTCTGGTATGGATTTGGGGGGGACACCCACGCCGTTTTTTCGGCGTAGGGGGTGCCCCTTAAAATCCATACCAGACCGAAGGGTCTGGTATGCTCTTGGAGGGTATACCCATGCCAGTTTTTTATTTAAAATTTGGCGCGGAGTTCCCCCTCAAGATCATCTGAGCGCAAGTCGGATCATGCGAGACGGCGATCCGACTTTGATCCGACTTCAATGATAGTCAATGGGCTGAAGTAGGACCAAAGTCGGACCAAAGTAGTACAGGGAGCATTTTCAAAGTCGGACCGACTTGTGTCGGACCAGTTAGGACGGCTCCCATAGGGAAACATTGATTTTCACAAGTCATGCGACATGAGCTCCCAATGTCGGAGTGCTTGTCGCATTAGTGTGAACCCAGTCTCATAGTCAAAGCTTAACTGAACAAGTTGAAGTTAGAAGCTGATTACTATGCACAGCTACACCAGATTTTGTGTGCACCAGTTTTAGTAAATCTTCCCCATCGTCTCCATGTGATTCTAAATAAAAATCAGCCATATAAGTGCACAAATTTATATAAAATGAATGCCCAGTAATGGTGTAAATCTAATTGTACAAATATTGCATAAATGGTCTTTTGCTATCCACCAGCGATCTGATCTGTGATCTTCTTTACTAATGTCATATAACAATGTCCTTCAAACCATCACCTCCACCCATGTGACCAGAGCAGCTCATCCAACTAAACTGACCCCTAAATAAATAGAACTAAATCTTTCTCTCCTTTACAGCAAAGAAAGCTGCCATCTTAGCCTCTGTTTGATCTACAGTTGCCATGGTGCTGCACGTGACCAATTATAACACCAACCATTTGATGGCTTGGCAGTTCAGGTGAGAACTCAAGCATGTGTGGCAGTTATCATTCACAGCACGCCTTGAATGTATCTATTTTGGGAAACTGTTAAATCAATGGGTTTAGTTCCACGTGATACATTTATTACACATTCAACCAAATATGTGACATAATACATAGCTGTAGCGAAAAAGAGATAAGAAAAAGACAAAGGACTAGTTACCCGTATTACACGTGGTCTCAGTGCAACTGAATTTTTCCTCATCACTGGCTTACCATGCCCTGTTCTGCATCTCTCTGAGTGGAGGCAACCATCTTGGTAAAGGAGCAGGGCTTTACTTCCTCATGTTAGAGCTGACCTGATAACTGGTGGTCTGCTAATGGAGGAATATCAAGCAGCAACAGGAGAGGTTCAGAAAGCACAAATCTACAGTAAAGAAGAAGTAGGGAGATCTTTGCTTTGCAGATCCTCCGGTACAGATTCTTCTCCAGCAAGGAAAACAATGACCATCACATTAGACACAACACCAAATCTCATAAATCTCATAAGCCTAGCAGTCAGATTCTCCTTTAAGCAAACAAAATGGTGGCCATTTACATTATCACTAGTGCCCAGTTCACACTAACCATATGCTTAAAAAAAGTTTTAGCATGCAGGCTGGTGTCCATTTTGTACATGTGTCCGTTTCAACGCAAGGCACTTTTATTTCCAGTTTATTGACATTTAGTTTCATGTATTTCTGTGCACCATAGCATATAAATTGTTTTCTATGTGCTCTTGCTGTGACTGGTGTTGATCAAGTGTAGAAAAAGCCAGTCACCGCACATAGAGGGGAATTCATAAAGAGTTTTGTAGACCTCCTTTAGAATCCGGTCGGACCGCACCAAAATTGATACAGAAACAGCAATGTACACATAGTTGTGCGCAGCCTATTTCATTAGGGTGTGCACCCCAAAGCTCAAACAAACATGAGCGCCACCTGCTGTCACATGGAGAAGGCTCTGGTGGCGGGAGACAGCTGATTGGGAGCATATTACATTACACCTATATTTATGGTTTAACGTGTTCCTAAAGCACACACTTTGTGCTTGTTTTATGTCCTGGCTTGTCCTCCCTCTGGGATTGCAGCCGTGACGGGGGCCTGTGATCTGTTGACTTTCAATATTTCAACATGTCTTTGGTCAAATGCATCTCCTGGAATGTCCGGGGTTTAAATTCAAAATTTAAAAGGGCCTCTCTGTTTGAATTCCTCAAGGTTCATAAACCTCATATATTGTGCCTGCAGGAAACGCACCTCATGGGGTCAAAAGCGCTTGCTTTAAAAAAACATGGTTATGCACGGATATCATTCCACATTTTCTAACTACGCCAGTGGTGTGTCCATCCTCATAAGGAAGGGCTTCCCCTTCTCATGTGAGCGAGCGATTGTAGACCCTAATGTGCGGTACATTTTACTTCAATGTATGATACACACCACCCCGTTACTTTTGGGGGTGGTGTATTCTCCCCCCCCCCCCCCCCCCGTCACTGCTGCACTCTTTACGGATCTGTATTCAAAATTCTCTGTTATGCCTTCACTAGCCACCCTTATTGTGGGGGATTTTAATTCTGTGCTTGACCCCAACTTAGATAGATTGAAACCCATCCAGTATGAATCTAAGCTGTTTTGTCAGTGGTGTACTTTCTTTGGCTATATTGACCTCTGGCAACAACAACACCCTTTGGCCAAGGAGTACTCTTGCCAATCCCGGTCGTACCGCACTCTTTCCAGGCTGGACTGTGCCCTTGGGACTCCCAACCTGACCTCATATGTCCAGACGATCTATTACTTATCTCAGACGATTTCTGATCACTCCGCCCTGGGTATTGAATTACTACTTGGCCATAAGCCTTCTTTTCGGTTGTGGAGACTCAGTCCCCTCTGGGTTTCTACCCCCGAATTTGAGGAGCTGGTCTGGCAAGACATGTCCCACTATTGGGGGAGAACGCCGGATCAGCTTCCTTTGGCCCCACATGGGATGCCTTTAAGGCGTCTGTACGGGGTTCATACATCTCTAACATTGCTAAACATAGGAGGTCCTCCCGAGCGGCTCTTCTGGCCTTGGTGTCCTCCCTGGAGACAGCTAGGGCCCAATATTCTGCGATCCCCACCCCGGACTCTCATGGAGTCCTGGTGGGGGCGCACAGGGCCCTGGATCTTCATAGGGTGGATGCAACACGGAATCAGCAGCTGTACTTGTCTGCTAGGCTACACGAATACAGAGGTAAAAATAGTAAATGTTGGCTTATCTTTCTCGTACTGAATACATCGATAGGACTATACCACAGATTCAGTTACCGGATGGCACTGTTACTTCAGTCCTCCGTTGAGGAGTCGGGAATTATAATATTTAACAAATAATATTAGGCCCCTGTTGGGCTAATGTACATTCTTTTCTATTTTGTAAAAGAGATTTGTTTATGAATACATCTGTAATATATGTACCTGTAAACTATTTAATATCAAATTAAATAAAAACAATTAAAAAAAAAAAAAAAGTATTTAGGAGGGGCTTGGCAGGGAGCTGCTTGCAGAGGGATTTTTACACTAATGCATAGAATGCATTAAGGTAAAAAACCTTCTGCCTTTAGAATCACTTTAATTTAGCAACGTCTTGCAATGTCTGGCACAGGTGACTTTTGTCAGCTGTACACCTAATAGGCTTTGTATTGTGACTCCAAACTTTTCCTTTCTGGAATTGGGGAGAAAACACAGTTTTAGTCAAAAACTTTTGGAGATCAGCAACATACACTGTGAGATCTAAGTGGAGGCCTTCAACTGCTGAGAAAAATATAAGCAAGTGCATGGCATACTGCCAAACAAAATCTCATAGGGAGAAGGTCAAGTATTTCTCTTAGGTGCCTTTGTAACTTAATATAAAGCTATTGGGAGACATTCAGGCTACTGTTTCCCAGTTTACAACATCAGCTTCGTTTTTTCAGAATTCCATTAGGTCTTTCTTCTTTTACACTCTAGACAGTAGGGGGTGTGAAAGAACCTGCTGTAGTCCCAGTGCCATCAAAACTCCTTGTAAGATTTCTTCCATAAAGCAAGTTCCTCTGTCACTCTCTATAGTTTCCAGGACCCTATAGTTTTGTTGTTTTACTGTAGCACTTGCAGTAGCATTCACAACCGGTCAAGTTTCTTGCCATCCAGAAAACATGTCCACACAAACAAGTGCATATTCACAAGATCCTGATTTGGGCATCTTGGGATATTTCAATTTTTCAAATCCGAAATGAATATTCAGCTTTTGGTAACAAGTAAAACAAAAAGTAGTAACTGTGGTGAAGCCTGGTGCTATCCAAAGCTTATTTACTTAGGAAGACATAGAAAAAAGAACATATACTCATGTGCGCTCTATCAGTTTGATGGAGAGAGAATGGGCAATTAAAAACTCTCTGTCACAAAGAGTCCATATGTGGAAGTTCATATACAGCACAAGCACTAATAGTGGTCTTGGATAAGCTGACTGTGGACGGCTGCCGGCTCATAACAAGCTAGAAGAAACTCTGTAGAAGGCAAAAACACAAAGAGAGAAGCGCCATCTAAGTGCAGCAGTAAAATACTTTTTAATCCATAAAAGACAAATGGGAACTCACAAAATCAATGAGATGTCAGCACATGTTAGGTAATTAATGAGGTTCATCTATTCGTGGGGAAGACGGTCTGCTCGCTGGGCTAGAAGCAGCTGATGGATCTGGCTGCGCTGGTGGTTCCAAGCACTTCCCGACACTCAGAACGGTTTAGAGGCAGCGATGTACGTCACTTCCAGTTTGAGAGAGAGTGGGGAAGAGTACGTGTTCGGAGCATGCATGCTCCTTCATTAGGCATGGATAATGGCCATGTTGGAAAAGGTATAAATAGTCTATTGTGGCCAGAACATATCAAAGCGTATCAAAGCGGTGCCATGGCAACCGCTTGCAGGTGACCATTCATTATATCGTAGGCTCTGGAGTGAAAGAAAGTCTTACTTGGTAACAATAAAAGTAATCTGATAAAGACAATTATATACTAGGTGACTAAATATAAAAGGGAATTACAAGCATCACAAAATTAACAAATACAATTAAAAATCATGATGTGTGTGTGAGAGATTGAAATTCATAGAGGGAAAATGGAAGAATGATGTAGAAAAATAATATTAAAGAATGGTAAATAAATAATAATGAGATGAAAATAATAATGACATATATAATAATAAGAAATATAAATATAAAAATAAATATAAAGATCAAAATAGAAATAGAATACTCAATAATCTTCCAGCTGTCAAATGCTTCAGGCACCTTTGCGCACGGGAATCCTACTGGATTTACCGACTGGATTTACCTAACGCCAGGTGGGCTGAATGAGGAGAAATTAATCCTTTACTTTAATTATTGTTCTACATCCACAGCAATCTTTAGACTTTTTTCACTCCAGCGCCTCCGATATAATGAATGGTCACCTGCGAGCAGTTGCCAAGGCACCGATTTGATATGTGCTGGCCACAATATACTATTTATACCTCATCCAACATGGCCACTATCATTGCATGATGAAGGAGCACGCATGCTCCGAGCACGCACTCCTCCCCACGCTCTCTCCAACCGGAAGTGACTTACACTGCTGCCTCTGAGCTGGTCTGAGTGTCAGGAAGCGCTTGGAACCACCAGCGCAGCCAGATCCATCAGCTGCTTCTAGCCCAGCGAGCAGACTGTCTTCTCTATGAGTGGATGAACCTTACTAATTACCTAACATGCACCAACATCTCATTGATCTTGTGAGTTCCCATTTGTCTTTTATATAATTTACTGCTGCACTTAGATGGCTCTGCTCTCTTTGTGTTTTTGACTTAACTGCTTTTGGTTAAAGTGGAAGTTCAGTCAAACACTAATGATACTCAAATCCACTCCCACCCCCATTTAGAGCCTATTCTATCTACCCTGTAAAGGAAAGATTGGTATACAGGTACATGCTGAGGGCATTTAGTCCATTCACATGATTGAGTCCCAGCGCTGGCTTCAGTGAAGAGAGATCGGTGACAATGGCTGCAGAGTCTGAGCAATTATGTCATCCATAGGCTTACTATGGGACATCTGTTGTTGGCTGTCCCTCCTCTACACTGATTCTGATGCCCAGACCCGATCATGTAACCGGAGCACTCTCAGAATATGTAAGTATACAGATCATTCCTTTTACAGGCTTAGAATGGGGGTGGGAGTAGCTTTTAGTATAGGCATGCTGGTCGGAGCTCCTGTACTGCAAGCTAATACACCTGTGTCAAGTGGTGTTTTTAAAGGGGTTGTAAAGGTAATTATTTTTTTTTTTTAAAATAACAAACATGTTATACTTACCTTCACTGTGCAGCTCGTTCTGCACAGAGTGGCCCCGAACCTGGTCTTCTGGGGTCCCTCGGCGGCTGTTTCAGCTCCTCCCCGCAAGCATTAACCACCTTAATGCGAGCTCCCGCATGGTGGTGAGTGCTTGCGGGCGCGCTCCCGTGATACAGCCGGCGGCTATAGCCGCTCGCTGTATCACTCGGCCCCGCCCCCCGGCGCGCCGCATCATCGGATGTGATTGACAGCAGCGCGAGCCAATGGCTGCGCTGCTTTCAATCCATCCACTGCAGCCAATCAGCGACCAGGCTGAGCTGCAATGAAGATGACGAGAACGAGCAGCGAAGATTCGAGGCGTCAGGTAAGTAAAACGGGGGGGCTGGGGGCGGCGGTATTGTCAAAAGTTTTTTCACCTTAATGCATAGAATGCATTAAGGTGAAAAAATTTTTACCTTTACAACCCCTTTAACTTTACTTTTTTAATAAAATCACTCGGATTTACACTATGAGTACCTGTCTCCTTCGCTTATGAGGATATCTTTTGGCCCACCACGGAGGAGGTAATTACTGCAATCTTATCTACTGGAAGGGGCTCAAGGATTTGGATACCCTATCATTTGCTGAGCTAAGGAGGAGGTGAATGCTCTGAGGACTGCCACTACACTCACTGCATGCGCTTTACCCCAGCAGGGGGGCAAGGATCTGGTGAGTGGGGAACTGAAGGGGAGCACGGAAATCACCTAAATTGCTACATAGGCACGAGTCACTTTGGACAAGCACAAATCACTTGAAACTTTGCCATTTTTGCACTACTAAAGACTGAACTTTTAATTATAAAAAAAAAATACAACCAGAATGTGTTAATGCATTTATTTATCTTCACAATTAATTTGGATATAATTAATTCTCTCTGCACATTTATTATGTACTAGTTGGGATGAATTGTGTAGGATGAAATTTGGCGCAACTGTTGATCTGGTGAGAATATTCACCACTAGACTACGCATATTTATTCTAACATTACAGGTTGGCACACGTTTGCAACCAGCACAACCAATAGAGCTTTACTAGTATATCTTTTTCAGGCACAGGGTGAGAATGAATGCCTTTTATGAAATCTATTCTATATTGTGACTAATCACATTACCTAGCACTCACTATTCTTTTTTAAAAAAGTGACTCACTTTGGAGGATCACTCTTCAGGTAACAGTAGTGTTTATCACTTATCTATTGTACACACACCTGGGAATAGTGACTCATTGTGGTTGATCACTCTTCAGGTGACGGGCAGCGCCTCCCACCCCTGTATTCATATAATTTTCATTATTGGGACTCTGATTGGAGACCCCCAGGGGAGGCAGCAGCCCAGCCTAGACCTAAGCGCGGAATATAACAATTAGCATATTTAAGTATATTTCGTGTTTGACTGGACTTCCACTTTAATGATATGGTCCATGTGTCAAGCTGGCCATCATGGGGGAATAGTGACTGGTAAACTTAAAAGCTTGTTGTTCATCCAAAGTCCTTTTTGATCAGCAGCTGCCCCCACTGTGGACCACTTCTTCTTTTCGTTCTGGGCTACTTGTAGTTTAATCATAAATCCCAGCTCTACTGGGCCAAAACTAGGGATAGAATCTGTGATTTGCACAGACCTTGCAAGTGTCTGGGGCTCTAATGCAGCATTCTGGGCTGCCTGGTTGCTTTAGTGTGTGCTTTAACTTTTATTATGGCTCCATCAGCAAGTAGCTCGAAGGCTGAAGACAGGTGGGGCTGAGTGCATATAGGTGAGGTGGCCGATGTGCGGATTCAGTAGGATGGCCTGCGGGCAAGCCTTGGGGAATGTTGGTGGTCAGGGTCGGGGGGGTGGGGGTTGCAGGCCTAAAGCTATGTAAGGGGCCCAAACATTTCTGATGGCTGCCCTGCATCTGCTATCTGAATAAATGTATACTATTTTGATAGCTCACAGGTTTTTACTAAGGAACGGAGGCAGAAGGAGACAGTGACTCTGAATACTCTGAATACAAAACGTCCTCCCGATTGACAACTGCATAACCAGTATGAGTCTTACCATTCTTATTAAAAAAAAAAAAAAAAAAAAAAAAAAGGAAAAGGGGTCCATCTACAAAATGAAAAAGATCTGGGCCATCCAAGGGGTGTGTCCTGCACAGGCCTTATAGCAGCTGATTACTACATCATCAGTTCAACACACGTGGCTCTCCTTTGTTTCTGTGTTTCAAAATTGGTACACCTTTTGACTGTTAGATTTGTAGATAATAAGGCAAATTCATTACTTGTGAATCTTGTTTTAGACAAATGTTTTGTTTGGGCTCTTTGCAATAATTCCTGTACAGAATGTGGGACTATTAATGTTAAATCATGGTCCAAAATAGGGTTGCACTGGTATTGGTATCAGTGCCGATACTAAGCATTTGCACGAGTATCGGTACTCATGCAAATGATCCAATACCCGCAACCAATACCTTCTGGCTCAATTCTTTCAACTGTTAGCAGGATTTTCCTGCTAACAGCTGAAATGTAAAGAAAAGACTGCCAGCAATTATAGGTTGTTAAAGAGGAGTTCCCATTTTCAAAACAAAATTAAAAGTCAGCAGCTACAAATACTGCAGCTGCTGACTTTTAATAATCAGACACTAAGGCTCGGTTCACACTGGGGCAACACGACTTCAGCGCGACTTTGCACGGCGACTTCGACGCGACTTCGACGCGACTTCGACGCGACTTTAGCAAATTACAAGGCGACTTGAAGTCGCCTGCATGACAGGCGACTTCGCCTGTGGCCAATCAGCTCTCTGGGAGGGAGGGGGGGAGGGAGGGGTTTTCCCTGCAAAGTCGCTTGACTTTACAGAGAGATCCGACTTGGAGGCGACTTCCATTGATTTCTATGGTACAGGTCGCCTACCAAGTCGGATCCAAGTAGTACAGGGAGTACGCTCTGAAGTCGGAGCGACTTCAGTAGTGTCATTTAAGACGCTCCCATTCACTCTCATGTGAATCTCTTTCTGGGGCGACTTGGGGCGACTTGAGGGGCGACAAGTCGGATCCCAAGTCGTCCCAGTGTGAACCGAGCCTTACCTGTCCCAGGGTCAAGCGATGCGGGGATAGAAGCTACGCTCGTCTCCCACTCCGTTCGGCGGCGCCGGCATTGCAACTGTGGGCGCCGGTTGTGGCTTCACAGCCGGGCACCCACTGTGCATGCGCGAGCGGCGCCGCGCACCGTGATTGGCCGCTCAGTCATCTGGAACCTGTAATGTGTCCCAGATGATTGACAAGAGGGAGGGGGCAGAGCTGAGCCCTTCCTGCGCCGAGTGGAAGTGATGTCACCAGCCCAGGCACTGAAGGAAGCAGACTACGAGGGACCCCCTAGCAACAGCTATTTAGAGGTGAGTAAAAATTTTTTTTTTAAGGAACATTCATGCTTTTTTTTTGGTGGAAGACCACTTTAAGGAGCGGGGCTTTTCATTCACAGTTCATTTAACATGGTTTCCTATAGAAAATGTTCTATGCTTTTTTCAGCCACTGGGTTTTGGGAAAGAGTCAGGGACTTTTTTGAATGCAAAATGGTGCTTTTTTTTTTGCTTTTTTTGGTTCAATAGACTTCAATGGAAAAGCTGCAGAAAACCATGTAGTAAATTTTTTGCCACAAATTTACAGACATTTTTCCAGGATTTGCATTTTTTTAATCTACCCAACAACAAATTAGACAAAAAAAAGGCATTAAAAATGCAAATTGCTGTAAAATCACGTGTGCAAAAACCCAAAATGCACAGCTGAAATTACCAAAAGCAAACTGCATAGGTGTGAATCGAGCCTTAAAGTGCACTGTTTTCAGTATCAAATGATGTTTATTGAGCTCATATCAAATTTATACTATATGGACTTATCACTTATATTTACCATAGCATTCCTAATAAAGGTTGTCTATATAAATACATTAATTTTACCATGATTGGAAAACAGATTCTAAATAACGGTCATCAAATTGTTTATCATCATATAAACCACTTGCCTACTGGGCCAATTCCAACATTTCTCACATACATGGAAAAATCTGCATTTTTTTGCTAGAAAATTATTTATAACCCCCAAACATTATAGGTCCTGGAGAATAAAATGGTTGCAAATTTTTATGTCACACGATATTTGCGCTGCGGTTTACCAACCACAAATTTTCAGGAAAAAATATGCTTTAATGAATTTTAGTGCATGCAAACAATATAATACCTAGTCTTTTGGGAAATATAAATGATGGTGTTCTGTTGACTAAATAGATACCTAACATGTCATGCTTTAAAATAGCACACACTCGAGAATGTTGCTGACAAACTACCTTACATTAAATTATCCATAGGTGGCGCTTTAAAAGCCTTTACAGCTTACCAGTTTAGAGTTAAAGGATAAGTTCACCTTTTTAAAAAAATAAATAAATAATGATTGCAGGTTTTTTTGCAGGAAAAAAAAATGTGCATTTACTATGTGATCAGCAGATCGGGGGGTGCAGTGCAGGACTCCTGCAGACTGTTAGTGTAAGCTGTCTGCCCATGCAAAGGAGGAGGCATGCTTTAGACTGCCAGAGATTCTTGCCCCCTGAAGAGGGCTTAGAGTCCTTGCCTTTGTGAATAAAAAAAAGTGCTTATGGGCTGAACACATAGGCCCAGATTTGTGACAAGAAACCTTAACTTTTCTAAGCTGAGGCAAGAAGGTACTCTCTTTCTCCTCTTTTCTCCCATGTGGTCCTTGATGATCTCAACCAACGTCACACCGAAAAGATAATCAACTGTATAAGGCATATCCATATGAGAGACAGCAGTAGCCTAAATGTGGAGACCGAAGCCGCATTGCAGACATATTTCAAGCACTGTACAAGCAGGTCTGCCAAGTCCACATAAACTTGTGTGACTTGTTCCTCCTCTAAATCCCTGTACAAGAGTTTTGTGCACTCTGTTAGGGTTTGTGACATCAACAACAATGCTACAGCCAGACACATTAATGATCTTGCGACCATGTAAATAGATCTAATGACCGCCTCTACCTTACTATCTGTAGGATCTTTAAAAGTAAAAATCGTCCTTCACCATCACTGTAACATTGTTTAAACGGGAGACTGGAAGACCTACCAAAGGCAGACACAGCCACCTTTAAAACATAGTTACATAGTTAGTCAGGTTGACACAAGTTAATCTAGTTCAGCCAAGAAAAAAAAAAAATACTATTCCACATACACAATCCTTCACCCACAGTTGATCCAGAGGAAGGCGAAAAAACCCAGCAAAGCATGCACCAATTTGCTACAGCAGGGGGAAAAATTCCTTCCTGATCCCCCGAGAGGCAATCAGATTTTCCCTGGATCAACTTTACCTTTCAGTGTCAGTATCCAGTTATTATATGTACATTTAGGAAAGAAGCCAGGCCTTTTTTAAAGCAATCTACTGAGCTTGCCAGAGCCACCTCTGGAGGGAGTCTAGTCCACATTTTCACAGCTTTTACTGTGAAGAAACCTTTCCGTATTTGGAGATAAAATCTTTTTTCCTCTAAACGTAAAGAGCGCCCCCTTGTCCTCTGTGATGACCTTAACCACTTAAGGACCGCCTCACGCCGATGTACGTCGGCAAGGCGGCACGGGCAGGCAAAATCACGTACATATACGTGATTTGCCTCCCGTGGGCAGGGGGTCCGAGGCGGTCCTCTTTTGTCCCCCAGCGATCGGAGGTGAGGGGGAGGCCATCCGTTCGTGGCCCCCCCCTCGCGATCGCCACCGGCCAATAGGAACATTCCTTTGCTGCTGTATGCTAAACAGCAGCAAAGGAAATGATGTCATCTCTCCTCGGCTCGGTATTTTCCGTTCCAGCGCCGAGGAGAGAATACATCACTGTGAGTGCACAAACACTACACACACAGTAGAACATGCCAGGCACACAAAACACCCCCGATCCCCCCCCCCGATAACCCCCCCGTCACAAACTGACACCAAGCAGTTTTTTTTTTTCTGATTACTGCATTGGTGTCAGTTTGTGACAGTTACAGTGTTAGGTCAGTTAGGGTTAGCCCCCTTTAGGTCTAGGGTACCCCCCTAACCCCCCCTAATAAAGTTTTAACCCCTTGATCACCCCCCGTCACCAGTGTCGCTAAGCGATCATTTTTCTGATCGCTGTATTAGTGTCGCTGGTGACGCTAGTTAGGGAGGTAAATATTTAGGTTAGTCGTCAGCGTTTTATAGCGACAGGGACCCCCATATACTACCTAATAAAGGTTTTAACCCCTTGATTGCCCCCTAGTTAACCCTTTCACCACTGATCACCGTATAAGTGTTACGGGTGAGGCTGGTTAGTTCGTTTATTTTTTATAGTGTCAGGGCACCCGCCGTTTATTACCGAATAAAGGTTTAGCCCCCTGATCGCCCGACGGTGATATGCGTCGCCCCAGGCAGCGTCAGATTAGCGCCAGTACCGCTAACACCCACGCACGCAGCATACGCCTCCCTTAGTGGTATAGTATCTGAACGGATCAATATCTGATCCGATCAGATCTATACTAGCGTCCCCAGCAGTTTAGGGTTCCCAAAAACGCAGTGTTAGCTGGATCAGCCCAGATACCTGCTAGCACCTGCGTTTTGCCCCTCCGCCCGGCCCAGCCCACCCAAGTGCAGTATCGATCGATCACTGTCACTTACAAAACACTAAACACATAACTGCAGCGTTCGCAGAGTCAGGCCTGATCCCTGCGATCGCTAACAGTTTTTTTGGTAGCATTTTCGTGAACTGGCAAGCACCAGCCCCAGGCAGCGTCAGGTTAGCGCCAGTACCGCTAACACCCACGCACGCACCGTACACCTCCCTTAGTGGTGTAGTATCTGAACGGATCAATATCTGATCCGATCAAATCTATACTAGCGTCCCCAGCAGTTTAGGGTTCCCAAAAACGCAGTGTTAGCGGGATCAGCCCAGATACCTGTTAGCACCTGAGTTTTGCCCCTCCGCCCGGCCCAGCCCAGCCCACCCAAGTGCAGTATCGATCGATCACTGCCACTTACAAAACACTAAATGCATAACTGCAGCATTCGCAGAGTCAGGCCTGATCCCTGCGATCGCTAACAGTTTTTTTGGTAGCATTTTGGTGAACTGGCAAGCACCGGCCCCAAGCAGCGTCAGGTTAGCGCCAGTACCGCTAACACCCACGCACGCAGCATACGCCTCCCTTAGTGGTATAGTATCTGAACGGATCAATATCTGATCCGATCAGATCTATACTAGCGTCCCCAGCAGTTTAGGGTTCCCAAAAACGCAGTGTTAGTGGGATCAGCCCAGATACCTGCTATCACCTGCGTTTTGCCCCTCTGCCCGGCCCAGCCCAGCCCACCCAAGTGCAGTATCGATCGATCACTGTCACTTACAAAACACTAAACGCATAACTGCAGCGTTCGCAGAGTCAGGCCTGATCCCTGCGATCGCTAACAGTTTTTTTGGTAGTGTTTTGGTGAACTGGCAAGCACCAGCGGCCTAGTACACCCCGGTCGTATTCAAACCAGCACTGCAGTAACACTTGGTGACGTGGCGAGTCCCATAAGTGCAGTTCAAGCTGGTGAGGTGGCAAACACAAGTAGTGTCCCGCTGCCACCAAAAAGACAAACACAGGCCCGTCGTGCCCATAATGCCCTTCCTGCTGCATTCGCCAATCCTAATTGGGAACCCACCGCTTCTGCAGCACCCGTACTTCCCCCATTCACATCCCCAACCAAATGCAGTCAGCTGCATGAGAGGCATTTTCTTTATGTCCTCCCGAGTACCCCTACCCAACGAACCCCCCCAAAAAGGATGTCGTGTCTTCAGCAAGCGCGGATATAGGCGTGACACCCGCTATTATTGTCCCTCCTGTCCTGACAATCCTGGTCTTTGCATTGGTGAATGTTTTGAACGCTACCATTCACTAGTTGAGTATTAGCGTAGGGTACAGCATTGCACAGACTAGGCGCACTTTCACAGGGTCTCCCAAGATGCCATCGCATTTTGAGAGACCCGAACCTGGAACCGGTTACAGTTATAAAAGTTAGTTACAAAAAAAGTATAAAAAAAAAAAAAATATATATATAAAATAAAAAAAAATAGTTGTCGTTTTATTGTTCTCTCTCTCTCTATTCTCTCTCTCTATTGTTCTGCTCTTTTTTACTGTATTATATTCTGCAATGTTTTATTGTTATTATGTTTTATCATGTTTGCTTTTCAGGTATGCAATTTATACTTTACTGCTTACTGTGTTTTATTGTTAACCATTTTTTTGTCTTCAGGTACACCATTCACGACTTTGAGTGGTTATACCAGAATGATGCCTGCAGGTTTAGGTATCATCCTGGTATCATTCTTTTCAGCCAGCGGTCGGCTTTCATGTAAAAGCAATCCTAATGGCTAATTAGCCTCTAGACTGCTTTTACAAGCTGCGGGAGGGAATGCCCCCCCACCCCCACCGTCTTCCGTGTTTTTCTCTGGCTCTCCTGTCTCAACAGGGAACCTGAGAATGCAGCCGGTGATTCAGCCAGCTGACCATAGAGCTGATCAGAGACCAGAGTGGCTCCAAATATCTCTATGGCCTAAGAAACCCGGAAGCTACGAGCATTTCATGACTTAGATTTCGCCGGATGTAAACAGCGCCATTGGGAAATTGGGAAAGCATTTTATCACACCGATCTTGGTGTGGTCAGATGCTTTGAGGGCAGAGGAGAGATCTAGGGTCTAATAGACCCCAATTTTTTCAAAAAAGAGTACCTGTCACTACCTATTGCTATCATAGGGGATATTTACATTCCCCGAGATAACAATAAAAATGATTTAAAAAAAAAAATGAAAGGAACAGTTTAAAAATAAGATAAAAAAGCAAAAAAATAATAAAGAAAAAAAAAAAAAAAAAGCACCCCTGTCGCCCCCTGCTCTCGCGCTAAGGCGAACGCAAGCGGTGGTCTGTCGTCAAACGTAAACAGCAATTGCACCATGCATGTGAGGTATCACCGCGAAGGTCAGATCGAGGGCAGTAATTTTTGCAGTAGACCTCCTCTGTAAATCTAAAGTGGTAACCTGTAAAGGCTTTTAAAAATGTATTTATTTTGTTGCCACTGCACGTTTGTGCGCAATTGTAAAGCATGTCATGTTTGGTATCCATGTACTCGGCCTAAGATCATCTTTTTTATTCCATCAAACATTTGGGCAATATAGTGTGTTTTAGTGCATTAAAATTTAAAAAAGTGTGTTTTTTCCCCAAAAAATGCGTTTGAAAAATCGCTGCGCAAATACTGTGTGAAAAAAAAAATGAAACACCCACCATTTTAATCTGTAGGGCATTTGCTTTAAAAAAATATATAATGTTTGGGGTTCAAAGTAATTTTCTTGCAAAAAAAAAAAAACTTTTTCATGTAAACAAAAAGTGTCAGAAAGGGCTTTGTCTTCAAGTGGTTAGAAGAGTGGGTGATGTGTGACATAAGCTTCTAAATGTTGTGCATAAATTGCCAGGACAGTTCAAAACCCCCCCCCCAAATGACCCCATTTTGGAAAGTAGACACCCCAAGCTATTTGCTGAGAGTCATGTCGAGTCCATGGAATTTTTTATATTGTGACACAAGTTGCGGGAAAGAGACAATTTTTTTTTTTTTTTGCACAAAGTTGTCACTAAACGATATATTGCTCAAACATGCCATGATAATATGAAATTACACCCCAAAATACATTCTGCTGCTTCTCCTGAGTACGGGGATACCACATGTGTGAGACTTTTTGGGAGCCTAGCCGCGTACGGGACCCCGAAAACCAAGCACCGCCTTAAGGCTTTCTAAGGGCGTGAATTTTTGATTTCACTCTTCACTGCCTATCACAGTTTCGGAGGCCATGGAATGCCCAGGTGGCACAAACCCCCCCCCCCAAATGACCCCATTTTGGAAAGTAGACACCCCAAGCTATTTGCTGAGAGGTATAGCGAGTATTTTGCAGACCTCACTTTTTGTCACAAAGTTTTGAAAATTGAAAAAAGAAAAAAAAAAATGTTTTTTCTTGTCTTTCTTCATTTTCAAAAACAAATGAGAGCTGCAAAATACTCACCATGCCTCTCAGCAAATAGCTTGGGGTGTCTACTTTCCAAAATGGGGTCATTTGGGGGGGTTTTGTGGCACCTGGGCATTCCATGGCCTCCGAAACTGTGATAGGCAGTGAAGAGTGAAATCAAAAATTTACACCCTTAGAAATCCTGAAGGCGGTGATTGGTTTTCGGGGCCCCGTACGCGGCTAGGCTCCCAAAAAGTCCCACACATGTGATATCCCCATACTCAGGAGAAGCAGCGAAATGTATTTTGGGGTGCAATTCCACATATGCCCATGGCCTGTGTGAGCAATATATCATTTAGTGACAACTTTTTGTAAATATTTTTTTTTTTTTTTTGGTCATTATTCAATCACTTGGGACAAAAAAATATATATTCAATGGGTTCAACATGCCTCTCAGCAATTTCCTTGGGGTGTCTACTTTCCAAAATGGGGTCATTTGGGAGGGGTTTGTACTGCCTTCCATTTTAGCACCTCAAGAAATGACATAGGCAGTCATAAACTAAAAGCTGTGTAAGTTCCAGAAAATGTACCCTAGTTTGTAGACGCTATAACTTTTGCGCAAACCAATAAATATACGCTTATTGACATTTTTTTTACCAAAGACATGTGGCCGAATACATTTTGGCCTAAATGTATGACTAAAATTGAGTTTATTGGATTTTTTTTATAACAAAAAGTAGAAAATATCATTTTTTTTCAAAATTTTCGGTCCTTTTCCGTTTATAGCGCAAAAAATAAAAACCGCAGAGGTGATCAAATACCATCAAAAGAAAGCTCTATTTGTGGGAAGAAAAGGACGCAAATTTCGTTTGGGTACAGCATTGCATGACCGCGCAATTAGCAGTTAAAGCGACGCAGTGCCAAATTGGAAAAATACCTCTGGTCCTTAGGCAGCATAATGGTCCGGGGCTCAAGTGGTTAAAGCAAGGTCATCACAGAGGACAACAAGCTTTCACAGAGGAAAACAAGCTTCTCCTTAAAGGGGTAACACTGTGGCAAACTAAACAGCCCATATAGTAGCTTCCACTCCTACTGGACAATATCATCAGAATAAAAACAAAAAACTTTTGTGGAGCACTTGCGTTTGCACGCCCCATCAGCACATTGGCAATTTTAAGCATTTCCTTAACCAACATAATCAGTACTTAGACCACCCTCCTTCTCTTTGAGCAAGGTTGCTACAGACTGTTCAGTATCATAGCCTGAAGATGCAGACCCTAAATGTGACCCCATTTGTTGCAGAGACTGCATCCACCATTTGAGTAATCCTTCTAATTGTTCAAGGGAGCTGAGAGAGGTGGAGGCAGACATTGTTTATCTAGACGTGACTAGGCAACAAGTGCACTCCACCCTAGAAACAAAGCCCTCTAACATGGCAGGGAATCCATAGTTGTGGCTGGCCCTGGGTGACCTAAGGGTGGGAAAAGGGACAATGAGGATGGGAGTGGCACCACAGGTGATTGCTTACAGCAATCTCTCTGACATGCTGTCCAGCAATGCCCACCAAACTGCAATGATGCAGGGTATGCCCCCCCCTTCAAACAGGGGAACATATAGACCAAGGTGCAGCAGCTTGTGACCACTCAAGTCAGCAGAGAAGTGAAAGTAGCGTTGTATTTTTAAATCTGCGTCTGAGAAATGACAGGAGAGGAGTGGAGGTACTGTTGCGCTTTTAAGTCTGCAACATTCTCTATGAAGTCTGGGAACAGAACTGGGCAGTTTGAAGAAACAAAGACATTAAAGGGGTGCTAATACACTAATTATAATGTATGTGCCCTAAACACCAATATCAAATGTTAAGATCCTAAAGAAAATATGCAATAAAGATAAGTGAAAAAGATCCTAACACCACTTATATAACCAAACTCTAAATAATAATATCCTAAATAATAATGCCCATAAATATGTGATCAATTTTCTTCAATGTAGTACTTTGTGCCTTCACTGTGCAATATTATTTCACATCCAATGTGCTCATGTGAATAAATCACTCACCGAACACAATGACCGCTTAACATTGTCCACTCCGCCGGCCACCGCTGGCCCTTTTATATGACCAAACGATATTCCTTCAAAGTATTCCTCTGCTTACATAAGGATTTGTAATCTATCCAATAATGCCTCCTCAATTTCACCATAGAAACCAAGAGATGGTAAGATAATATAGTGTAGTAAGTTTAATCAAACATGTTAAAAACCAATAATAAAAAATGATGCTCACATTAAAAAGTGCCTAATCTTTGGCACCAATATAAACAGCCTTAAAGAAGTACAGTCAAAGCTTTTTTAGGTGTACTTCTCCTGTGGATCACAGGAGTGCAGTTCGTTCTACACTCCTGTGACCCGTTTTCAGCAGACAGCAGGCTGAAGCCTGCTGCTGGCTGACGTCACAATGCCGGTCAAGGTTCATGAAAGATTGCAACCATGTGGTCGGGATCCACCCACATGCCTGGACCGCCACCCAGCTTAACCTCTCCACAGCTCAGCGCTCCAGTGAGCGCTAGAGGGGCAGAGCCGACAGCAGTGACTGACAGTTACCAGTCCTCTGCTCATTGAGCTCCGAGAACCGAGCGATCGGCGGTGTTTGACCATTTAGTTGTCAGCCTTGGAACCAGCGGGGGACAGATGCTGCATCCACCCAGGTAAGTATGATTCTAAAATTTTTTAAAAATCACATACTTCTCTTTTAATATGCTGTAAGAACGCAGCCACTCCACTCGTGTCCTGAAGCCAGCGTGCATTCCACTGACCGGGTGTTCGGGACCAGAAAAGACGTACCTGATGTTCTGCATTTGACGAAACCGTGGTGTGCTAACTACACACATAGGAAAGGTAGCCACATGGATTTCAAAATAGAATCAAGTAATCCAGGACTGCCCTCTCCTCCATCAAGTGTTTCCTATTCCTTTCAGGGCAGAATCCCTTACCAAAGAGAGTCACTTCAGCTTTCGTAAGATTCAAACACACAGGGCAAGTACTGGATCTCCTTCTGCAGCCAGAGGCATGTCCTAAAGGGATATTCTTTCAAAAGCACATAGATCTCCAAATTAGCCTCCAGCAGTGACCCCACTACAGGGAACCACCCAGTCGCACTATACATTAAACCAGGGGTGGACAACCTTTGAGAGGCAGAGATCTACCTAAACATGAAAGATCCAAGAACACCAGGGTTTGGCACCCTTCATTTCATTTTTTAAGGAATTAACTAGCAAGGCCTAACTAAATAGTAACAAAAACTTAGGAAAAATATAATAAAACAAGTGTCACTGTAAAAATATAAAAACTACCTTTGTAGTAGACCTGTCAGCAGTGCAATGGATGGTGTCAGTCAGTAGGACAGAGTTTGATGTCAGTAGGACCATGGATAGTGTCAGTCAGAAGTGCAGGAGACAGGCCAGTAGGGCAGAGGCTGGTGTCAGTTTACTATGCTTCTGTTATGAAAGAACACAGTGATTGATCAGTACCAATTACTCATTCAGAAAAGGACGGGGGTGGTAAATTACAGATTTACCTCTGCAGTTCTCCATCCATCTGCAGCAGCTGGCGGGAGAGGAGAAGGTGTGGTAAGTTAATCTCCTTCCTGTCCAAACCTTTCCTGCTTCCCCTGTTTAACCTTTATTGGGTCGACAACCCATGGATCACGGGCAGGTGAGCGTTAGACCATGATCCTTCCTTGTCGACCCAGCGATATTTACAGGTACCGATTCGCTGTATTTTCCTCCTGCAGAAACTGAATGCCGGTGGGAGGGAGAAGAGAAGAAGCAGACTTTCAGCTGCTGCAGTAGGAAAAATACAGCAAGTCGGTACCAGTAAATGCCACTGGGTCGACCAGGAAGGATGATGGTCTACCTATCACCACCCTGCGATCAACAGGTAAATCGCAGTTGATGGGTTGCTGACCCACACATTAGACAGAGGAAGTAGGAAACGGAATGGGACAGAAAGGGTTGGAGGTGGACAAGGAGATTAACTCGCCACACCTTTGGCAACAAATACCAGGAACCACAGCCTTTTTGAGCAGAGATGCTTCAGGCCTGTAAGGGAGACACTGTGACAAACCAGCAGTTTGGCCAGTCATATGTGCCCCCTTAGGGTAAAAATCCCACATGCTGCCTGTAAGGAAACGTAGGCCTGTAAGCCTGTTACATATACACATTGGATGTTGGCATGGTAGGGGTCCTCCCTTTCTATGTAAGGAAACAGGGTTGTCACAGCCGAACCTGCACAGAGCAAGAACTGTATATGCTCAATGGCTGCTACAGGGAGTACTACTAAAATTTATTATCCAGTCTGTTCCCCAGCCAGCACCTTAAGCCTCATATACACGGTACGATTGTTGGCCAACCGAGCGTCTGATTTTTGGCTTAAGGGCGTGTGCCAGGATCTTGTCTTGCATACTAACGGTACACAAATTGTCGGTCGACAACACGAACGTATGACGTACTACACGTACTACGAGACTATAATGAAGAAGTTAATTTCTCAAGCGCCAGCCTTTGGGCTCCTTCTGCTAATTTCGTGTTAGTAGAAGTTTGGTGAGTGTTGATTCGCGCTTTTCCGTTTGTCAACCAGCCATGTTGCGTAATTGGAGGAGAGAATGTGCGATTATTGGGCTAGGAGTTATTGCTTTGACCCAAGTCCAGTCCAGGAACAGGAGGAGTTCTTGGACCAAAAATTGGTTGCTTAATCGTGACCAATTATGTCATAAGCCATTGCTGCGGGAGCTCCAGGAGAATAATCCGGATGATTTTCGGAATTATCTCCGGATGACGGACCCCTGCTTTCACCAACTCTTGGCATTGGTGACCCCCTATATTAAGAAGCAGGACACATGTACGAGGCTTTCCATCACTCCTAGAGCAAAGGCTCATAGCCACCTTGCGGTACTTGGCAATGGGGAGAAGTCTCCAGGACCTTAAGTTTACGAATGGGATCTCCCCCCAGGCCCTAGGAGTCATTATTCCAGAGATCTGATCAGCCGTCATTCAAGTCCTGCAGAAGGACTAAATTAGGGTAAGTTTTTACCTTTAATATCATGTATTCTATGTATTTAGGTTTGCTAATGTATTTTATTAATTTGTTGATTACATAATTATCAAAATTGTAATATGCTGTGAATGTCCTCTTTATCCTCATGCATGCTGTAAGCTTTTCCTGCTCCTTTTTTTTGCCTACATGCATATTTTCCTTCACTATCCTCCCCAGCATGCTATCCTGGGCACATACACACCTGGCCTGGTAACTTAACAATGTTTTTTGTCAGCTACATTTTGGGGCTTACCCTAAACAACCCCTAAAATGTGTACAAATGTTATTGTTGTCCTCAAATTCAGGCGGAGTGCAAGAGGCAATTTTTTTGGGCCCAAACTTATTTGGAACCTTCCCTCTCCCCCAAAAATGCGAAGTCAACAGATCCAAATACTCTATCTGCTGACTCTTTTGTGTTCAAATTTCTGTATAAATTCACCAAACCATGTAGTCCAAGGGCCTGCCTGATTACCTACAAATTCAAACTTCTTAAGTTTTTGTCTCCTGTTATACTGATTGGTTAAATAATAATGTCAAAATATGTTGCAATTTGGTCAGTGTGTATCCAGCTTTTTAGATTATGACACTTCTTACCTGTCCAATGGGCTGCCAATAGTGTAAGTAAGGAGGGGCTGGCCAAAGTATCACTGATTATTTAGGCAAACAGCTCTCATGGAGGTGGAGAGGGTTACCTGTCCAAAACATATACCCATTACCCCCCCTATTGTCTAATGTGCCACTGGGGGGGGGGGGGGGGGGAATCAGATAAGTTGACCTTCCACTTTTGTATTTAAATACTCATTAAAGCGGAGTTTCGCGAAAAAAATTTTTTTTTAGATGTCAGCAGCTGCAAGTACTGCAGCTGCTGACTTTTAAAATAAGGACACTTACCTGTCCCGGGGTCCAGCGATGTCGGCACCCGAGACCGAACCGTCCCTCGATCCTCGGGTGCTGCCGCCGCCATTCTCACTGAGGGAATCAGGAAGTGAAGCGTTGCGGCTTCACTGCCCGGTTCCCTATTGCGCATGCGCGAGTCGCGCTGCACGTCTACACTGGTCCCCGTTGTGTTGTGGGGACTGTGTATTTCCCACAACACAACGGGGGTGGGCGGGGAGCCTGCGGCTAGCTATACCCGGAAGTGGGTGCAGATACCTGTATTATACAGGTATCTGCACCCCCTCCCCCCTGAAAGGTGCCAATTGTGACACCGGAGGGGGGAGGAATCCGATGAGCGGAAGTTCCAATTTAGGGTGGAACTCTGCTTTAAGTGTATCCTTATGTTGGCTAAGCATGTTTGTGTCAAATCTGATTGCAATGTTATGTGCAGAAGTAGTAATTTCTTTTTTAGTTTTTTAATCCAGTTTCCTTCCAACCCAGAGCAATGGCAAGACGTTGCAGCCCAGTTCCATCATCAGTGGGATTTTCCCAACTGTGGTAGTGCTATTGATGGCATGCATGTCCGGATTGTACCACCAGCCAACTCTTGCTCATATTATTTTAACTATAAGGGCTTTTGCAGCATAGTCATGCTAGATGTAGTGTCTGCCAACTACGAGTTCTTGTATTTGGATGTTGGGAAAAACGGCTGCAACTCTGACGGAGGAGTGATTATGCAGACAGAGTTCTACAAGCGAATGGCACCTTAAACTTGCCACCTGCTGAGGAGAATGTTGAGGGCCTCAATTTTGTTTTTTGGCAGATGAGGCCTTTGCTCTGGGGCAACATCTGATGAAGCCATTTCCTATGAGGAACCTCACCCCAGAGCAGAGAATCTTCAATTACAGACTCTCTCGTGCCAGAAGTAGACATGTGCATCTCGTTTCATTCCGAATCGAAATTCGGATGAATTTTTCATTATTCGGAAATTCGGATGCATCTGAATTTCCTAATTATAAAAGTGATGAATTTAAACGAATCTGAAAAAAAGCGAACGAATTTGAATCGAATTTGAAAACATATTCGAATCGAATTCGAAAACATAATCGAATTCGAAAATAAATTTGAATTGAATTTGAAAACAATAGAAATTGATTTTCTAGAAAATACAATAAAATAGAATATAAAATCATAAAGCAATAGAATACATATATATAATATTTTTTTTAATTCTGTTTTATTGTTTTTCTATGCTTTTCTTTTCTATTATTTTCTATTCTTTAATAGTCTTTTCTATTCAAATTCGAATTCATTCTATACGAAATTCGAATTTCGGAACATGGCTCCTGAAGATCGAATTTCGTATAGAATGAATTTGAATAGAAAAGATTAGAATAGAAAAAAAAAATAATAGAAAAGAATAAACTAGAAAAACATATATTGTATTTTATTCTATTCTGTTATATTGATTTTCTATTCTATTTTATTATTTTCTCTTCTATTCTAATCATTTCTATTCAAATTCAAAATCATTCTATATGAAATTTGAATTTCGGAAAATGGTTTTATATATATATATATATATATATATATATATATATATATATATATATATATATTTATATAAAACCATTTTCAGAAATTCTAATTTCGAAAATTAGAATAGAAGAAAATAATAGAAAAGAATAGACTAGAAAAACAATAGAATAATATATATATATATATATATATATATATATATATATATATATAAGTTCCAAAGGTTGCTGCACTTAAAAATTTGTTGCTTTATTCCATCAAATCTTTAGAAAAAGATTACAAAGCAAGTAGAGTCATTCCAAACAGAATCATTACAATCAATTGTTCAGACAAAGATTACGTTTCAGGCTGATTTGTTCGCACCCTTCCTTAGATCAGTCAGAACACATCTGAACTTTATTTTTATAAATACAAGGTCGGTGGGAGGACCTGTTTGCTGACACTAGATTGAAAGCTGTGTGTGGTTCTCCTCTACACTTCAATCTATATATATATATATATATATATATATATATATATATATTATATTTTTTCTATTCTGTTCTATTGTTTTCTATGCTATTAGTTTCTATTATTTTCTATTCTATTCTAATCTTTTCTATTCAAACTTGATTTCAGTCTATATGAAATTCGAATTTAGGAAGATGTTTTTTTCTATTCTGTTCCATTGTTTTTCTATGCTATTCTTTTCTATTCTAAACTTTTCTATTTGAATTCATTCTAGACGAAATTCGAGAATGAATTTGAATTTGAATAGAAAAGATTAAAATAGAAAATAATAGAAAATAGACTAGAAAAACAATAGAACAGAATAGAATAAACTATAATATATATATATCTCTATATCTATATAGATATATATATATATATATATATATATATATATATATATATATATATCTATATAGATATATACACATCTATATATAGACACTGGCTGCAATGGGGGCCACTGGCTGCAATGGGGAACCCTGGCTGGCTGCATTGGGGACACTGGCTGCAATAGGGAACCCTGGCTGCAATGGGGGGCACTGGCTGCAATGGGGGACACTGGCTGCAATGGGGGACACTGGCTGGCTGCACCAAAACTCACAGACTGGGCAAGGAGGGCATCAGAGAGGCAGCACAGAGACCTAAGGTAACCCTGGAGGAGCTGCAGAGTTCCACAGCAGAGACTGGAGTATCTGTACATAGGACGACAATAAGCCTTACGCTCCATATAGTTGGGCTTTATGGCAGAGTGGCCAGAAGAAAGCCATTACTTTCAGCAAAAAACAAAATGGGATGTTTTGAGTTTGTGAAAAGGCATGCAGGAGACTCCCAAAATGTATGGAGGAGGGTGCTCTGGTCTGATGAGACTAAAATTGAACTTTTTGGCCAAACAAAACGCTATGTCTGGCGCAAACCCAACACATCACATCACCCAAAGAACACCATCCCCACAGTGAAACATAGTGGTGGCAGCATCATGCTGCGAGGATGTTTTTTAGCAGTCGGGACTGGGAAACTGGTCAGGGTTGAGGAAAAGATGGATGGTGCTAAATACAGGGATATTCTTGAGCAAAACCTATTAGGGCTAGGATGGAGGTTCACCTTCCAGCAGGACAATGACCCCAAACACACTGCTAAAGCAACACTTGCGTGGTTTAAGGAGAAACATGTAAATGTGTTGGAATGGACTAGTCAAAGCCCAGACCTCAATCCAATAGAAAATCTGTGGTCAGAGTTAAAGATTGCTGTTCACAAGCGCAAGCCATCCAACTTGAAGGAGCTGGAGCAGTTTTGCAAGGAGGAATGGGCAAAAATCCCAGTGGTAAGATGTGGCAAGTTCATAGAGACTTATCCAAAGCGACTTGGAGCTGTGATAGCCACAAAAGGTGGCTCTACAAAGTATTGACTTTAGGGGGGTGAATAATTGACTTTTTCTGTTATTTTGTCCTATTTGTTGTTTGCTTCACAATAAAAAAAAAATATTCAAAGTTGTGGGCATGTTCTGTAAATTAAATGATGCAAATCCTCAAACAATCCATGTTAATTCCAGGTTGTGAGGCAACAAAACACGAAAAATGCCAAGGGGGTGAATACTTTTGCAAGGCACTGTAAATGAGGTGACAATATCTTCTTCAGCTAACTATTATGGTGTGCTGTGGGTCTGCTACACACACACACACACAATGTTTTTGTTCTTAATGGATCTAATATATGAAGTTCAAAAACATTATGCCTTTACAACTCCTTTAATTTTTTGGAGGCCTAAAAATTTCAGGAGTTGTCCACATTTAAGAGCATATTGTCACTGCAACTACAACAACTTACGAAATACACTGGTATTGAGCAATGAAATAATAAGCCACACATTGTTTATTAAAAAACATTTTACTCAAAGCACTTTCACATGTGCGTTTTAATGTTTTAAAACAAACCAACATCTTGGTGTATAACATGTATGTTTTGCATTATTTCTCCTTTTTTGTGGCTAAACAGGCATGTTCTAAAACATTAGATACAAATCCCTCAGTAACTTACAAAGTTCGAGTTGGGTAAATCGAAGGCCAAATGAGACATTAGTATCCCAAGACTGTGTTGCCTTCCTCAGATGGGGTGATCTCACCCCTCTAAAATCCAAAAATTGAAGCCACGTACACGTAGAGGCCTAACTGTTAAATGTCCCTTATGACCCCATGCCTAAAATGTGTGTAGTTACAAACATCTATTTTTCTAAACCCCCAAAACACACAGTGTGTCAACATGTGCTATCTCCCATCACGAGGTATCAATGGACGCATTTCGGGGGTGCAACCCCTTCCTCTGAGTTACTTTAGTTATGAGGAAGGGGTTGCACCCCCAAAAAGCGTCCATTGATACCCTGTGATGGGAGATAGCACATGTTGACACGCTGTTTTGTGGTTTTGGAAAAATAGATGTATAGAGCTACACACATTTTAGGCATGGGATCATGGGGTAAATAGGAATGTTAACATTTTTGGTTTTAGATTCTAAAAAAACACAAACATTACAATTCACATTAGTTAGGGCAGTGTTTCCCAACTCTGCTCCTCAAGATGCAAACCCAGGTCATGTTTTCGAGATTTCTTGAATTTGGCACAGGCGATGTCATTTTAACTGTTAGTAATTCATAAGTCGTTTATAGACTGAGGAAACTATAGAAAACAGGACCTGGAGGTGCACCTAGAGGAGCGGAGTGTAGAAACACTGAGTTCTGTCCCTTTCACATTTAAAAGTCATAAAAACATGGTAATTAGTAATGCAAACAGGAGCCAACAAGTGGAACAATAAACTTCAGACCAGGCATAAGGAAATTAAAATTTGGCAAGCATGTCCACAAAATCTCTTATTCTTCGCTGTAAAGCAGTGGCAGCCTCCTTGATTTGCTCCAGTTCCTTCAAACAATTCAACATATATGCACTCATTCTGCCAATAGTACATAGTGGAAGATCATGAGTAAGAAGAGTAAAAAGTATTAAGGGAACGATGGTCAAGTGGCTGAGGCCCTACATAATGAGTTATGGTCATGTTACTAGTCAAATTCAGGAAATACCTACCCAGTCTATTGTTGCTTGCAACCTGCTTGCCCTTCAAAAACCTACACTACTAGGTATGTACACACTGCAACTACTCTGTAATCTTGGCTTGGTGCCTGGGTCTCCCAAACTCGGGTACCTAGCAAACAGGGCCGGACTGGCCTACCGGGATACCGGGAAATCCCCCGGTGGGCCGGCTGTCTGGCTGCCCCTGGTGCCGCTGTGAGGGCAACGGCGCCTGAAAGAAACATGGCCACGGGGCCGCCAGGCTGGCATGCAACTGCGCATGCGCTAGCGCTATTCTTGGAAGTGTGTAGGGCTTTCCCGAGCTAGCCGTGCCCGGGAAAGTCCGTACACACTCGGCAATTCTCGGAAATGCGGGCGCATGCGCAGTGACACGATGGCGCCGAGCGGCGCCATTATTAAAAGTACCGCAGTGAGTACTCGTCTGGTGGCCTCTTCCTCCTACTCCCCCTGCAGCCTCTGACCTCCTGCCCCCCCGCAGCCTCTGACCTCCTGCCCCCACTGCAGCCTCTGACCTCCTGCCCCCCCTGCAGCCTCTGACCTCCTGCCCCCCCTGCAGCCTCTGACCTCCTGCCCCCCCCTGCAGCCTCTGACCTCCTGCCCCCCCTGCAGCCTCTGACCTCCTGCCCCCCCCTGCAGCCTCTGACCTCCTGTCCCCCCTGCAGCCTCTGACCTCCTGCCCCCCCCGCAGCCTCTGACCTCCTGTCCCCCCCCTGCAGCCTCTGACCTCCTGCCCCCCCTGCAGCCTCTGACCTCCTGCCCCCCCCTGCAGCCTCTGACCTCCTGTCACCCCCCTGCAGCCTCTGACCTCCTATCCCCCCCTGCAGCCTCTGACCTGTCCCCCCCTGCAGCCTCTGACCTCCTGTCCCCCCCCTGCAGCCTCTGACCTCCTGTCCCCCCCTGCAGCCTCTGACCTCCTGCCCCCCTGCAGCCTCTGACCTCCTGTCCCCCCCTGCAGCCTCTGACCTCCTGCCCCCCTGCAGCCTCTGACCTCCTGCCCCCCCTGCAGCCTCTGACCTCCTGCCCCCCCCTGCAGCCTCTGACCTCCTGTCCACCCCTGCAGCCTCTGACCTCCTGTCCCCCCCCTGCAGCCTCTGACCTCCTGTCATCCCCCCGCAGCCTCTGACCTCCTGTCACCCCCCCCCGCAGCCTCTGACCTCCTGTCATCCCCCCTCCGCAGCCTCTGACCTCCCCTGTACCATCCGCAGCCTCTGACCTCCCCAGTACCATCCGCAGCCTCTGACCTCCCCAGTACCATCCGCAGCCTCTGACCTCCCCTGTACCATTCGCAGCCTCTGACCTCCCCTGTACCATCCGCAGCCTCTGACCTCCCCTGTACCATCCGCAGCCTCTGACCTCCCCTGTACCATCCGCAGCCTCTGACCTCCCCTGTACCATCCGCAGCCTCTGACCTCCCATGTACCATCCGCAGCCTCTGACCTCCCCTGTACCATCCGCAGCCTCTGACCTCCCATGTACCATCCGCAGCCTCTGACCTCCCCTGTACCATCCGCATCTTCTGACCTCCCATGTACCATCCGCAGCCTCTGACCTCCCCTGTACCATCCGCAGCCTCTGACCTCCCCTGTACCATCCGCAGCCTCTGACCTCCTGCCCCCCTGCAGCCTCTGACCTCCTGCCCCCCCTGCAGCCTCTGACCTCCTGCCCCCCCCTGCAGCCTCTGACCTCCTGCCCCCCCCTGCAGCCTCTGACCTCCTGTCCCCCCCTGCAGCCTCTGACCTCCTGTCCCCCCCCTGCAGCCTCTGACCTCTTGTCATCCCCCCGCAGCCTCTGACCTCCTGTCACCCCCCCGCAGCCTCTGACCTCCTGTCATCCCCCCTCCGCAGCCTCTGACCTCCCCTGTACCATCCGCAGCCTCTGACCTCCCCAGTACCATCCGCAGCCTCTGACCTCCCCTGTACCATCCGCAGCCTCTGACCTCCCCTGTACCATTCGCAGCCTCTGACCTCCCCTGTACCATCCGCAGCCTCTGACCTCCCCTGTACCATTCGCAGCCTCTGACCTCCCCTGTACCATCCGCAGCCTCTGACCTCCCCTGTACCATCCGCAGCCTCTGACCTCCCCTGTACCATCCGCAGCCTCTGACCTCCCCTGTACCATCCGCAGCCTCTGACCTCCCATGTACCATCCGCAGCCTCTGACCTCCCCTGTACCATCCGCAGCCTCTGACCTCCCATGTACCATCCGCAGCCTCTGACCTCCCATGTACCATCCGCAGCCTCTGACCTCCCATGTACCATCCGCAGCCTCTGACCTCCCCTGTACCATCCGCAGCCTCTGACCTCCCATGTACCATCCGCAGCCTCTGACCTCCCCTGTACCATCCGCAGCTTCTGACCTCCCATGTACCATCCGCAGCCTCTGACCTCCCCTGTACCATCCGCAGCCTCTGACCTCCCCTGTACCATCCGCAGCCTCTGACCTCCCCTGTACCATCCGCAGCCTCTGACCTCCCCTGTACCATCCGCAGCCTCTGACCTCCCCTGTACCATCCGCAGCCTCTGACCTCCCCTGTACCATCTGCAGCCTCTGACCTCCCCTGTACCATCCGCAGCCTCTGACCTCCCATGTACCATCCGCAGCCTCTGACCTCCCCTGTACCATCCGCAGCCTCTGACCTCCCATGTACCATCCGCAGCCTCTGACCTCTCCTGTACCATCCGCAGCCTCTGACCTCTCCTGTACCATCCGCAGCCTCTGACCTCCCCTGTACCATCCGCAGCCTCTGACCTCCCCTGTACCATCCGCAGCCTCTGACCTCTCCTGTACCATCCGCAGCCTCTGACCTCTCCTGTACCATCCGCAGCCTCTGACCTCCCCTGTACCATCGCAGCCTCTGACCTCTCCTGTACCATCCGTAGCCTCTGACCTCCCCTGTACCATCCGCAGCCTCTGACCTCTCCTGTACCATCCGCAGCCTCTGACCTCCCCTGTACCATCGGCAGCCTCTGACCTCCCCTGTACCATCCGCAGCCTCTGACCTCCCATGTACCATCCGCAGCCTCTGACCTCCCCTGTACCATCGGCAGCCTCTGACCTCTCCTGTACCATCGGCAGCCTCTGACCTCCCCTGTACCATCTGCAGCCTCTGACCTCCCCTGTACCATCGGCAGCCTCTGACCTCTCCTGTACCATCCGCAGCCTCTGACCTCCCCTGTACCATCTGCAGCCTCTGACCTCCCCTGTACCATCTGCAGCCTCTGACCTCCCCTGTACCATCGGCAGCCTCTGACCTCCCCTGTACCATCTGCAGCCTCTGACCTCCCCTGTACCATCGGCAGCCTCTGACCTCTCCTGTACCATCCGCAGCCTCTGACCTCCCCTGTACCATCTGCAGCCTCTGACCTCCCCTGTACCATCTGCAGCCTCTGACCTCCCCTGTACCATCCGCAGCCTCTGACCTCCCCTGTACCATCCGCAGCCTCTGACCATCTCTTGTCTTATATCACGTCTGCAGTCTGGAGAGGAGGCAAGAGTGGGAGTGCCTCAGGGATGGGGGTCATGGGAGAAGTCAGACATGTATGGACTGTGGAGAGGAAACTATGGGATAAAACCAGAGCCACCGAGCTGGAGCCGACTGACTGAGCCCTGCATGGTGCACCTGAGAGGAGGTCAGTGACAGCACCGCCAGGCCTACCTGAGAGGGGGGGGGTCAATACAATATTGTAAGGGGGCACTGATATATAGGTTTCCCCCTTATATCAGTAAACCCCCTTACTTTAGTGTTTTCTTTCTGCGGAAGGTACTCTCTGGTCACCAGAGTCCTCCCCACATTCCCAGAGTTCCCCTTTACATCATAGTCTGCAGGATTTTACCTTACAGTGCAAGGGGGAACTCTGATGTAAAGAGGAATGCTGTGGACTCTGATATAAGTGGGGTCTCTGGTCACCAGTGCCCCCCTTTTATATCAGAGTTCCCGCTTAGATCATGATCTGCAATGTGTCCCTTTATATCAGAGTTCCCCTGCACTGTAAAGGGGAATCCTCCTGATGTATGGGAGAACTCTGTGTTGGGTTATATTAATCTGACCTTCATGTAAGAGGAGAAATATGGTTTTTGACTTTTGTTTAACTTAACACATTGCTAATAGCAGTTTATAGCTTAAATATTGATATTTGCACTGAAAACTGCCATTTACGGCACCTTTTTTTTGCAGTGTCAATAAAAAATGTGCCAGTAAATGGCATGATTTTTGCCTTGAAAAAAATTGCTGCTGTTTGTAAAAGCCATGTCTCTCTTATCTATATATAATACACTCTTCAAATGTGCTTTAAAATGCATGGTTTTCCCTTTTGTGAACAAGAAAATAAAGACGTTATGCGGTTGGGCTGGTATAAAAATACTATGGGGCTGGTATGAAATTATTTCCGGGGCTGGTATGAAATTATTTCCAGGGCTGGTTTTTATTCCCAGTCCGGCCCTGCTAGCAACTCGGGTACATAGCAACACTGCCCGCTCCTTCCACCTCTTCCTTCTCCATGCTAATGTTAAGGCACTACATACAGTACTTTGCTAATGTGTGGAGTGGGTGTTTGGTTTGGACATCTATACACATTTTTTTTTTTCATTTAAAGTTTTTTTATTGAGTACACCAGACCAGGCAAAACAAGACCAAAACTGACATTTTGTACAATGAGAACAGGCTGATACATAAACCAAAGACAAAGCATCAACATACAATATGGAGATAGCAAGTCGGCTGGTGTCAAAATAGCGCCAGCTCACCTAAATTAAACATAAGGTACCACAATATAAAACAATATGCTCGCCCCTAGTCAGGTGCACACAAACAGGTTTTTCAAATATCGAAGAAGACATAACAGTTTCGGAAATCAGAAGACAGGGTAGAAGACGTGAACATGATAAGAACCAAAGCAGGTTTAAAAGAGATCAAGAGAGAAAGAAGGTAAGATCTTAAGGGGAGAGAGGGAGGGTAGGCAAAAAAAAAAAAAAAGGGAGTGATGGAAGCGGAGGCAGTTGGTAGGGAAAACATGCACAGTTGCTGTAGCTCTATGTATACACATTTGAAGCAAGATTCCAAGAATACTTACTTGCGCAAACAAGAGGCTCCCAAATACTTTCTTTCTCTTCGGCTTCGCTTTGGCCCTCACTGTGACCCACGTTAGGGGATTTGACGTCCACAATGGCAATGTCTGTGCTGGGTCCAGGAGTCAGATCCCATGGCTCCAAAGAAACATCCTGGGTGAGCTGACCACACTCACTTTCCTCTAAAAAGAAAAAATACACCATTCATTAAGCCACCCCAAGTCCCATCTGTTTCTAGCATTTATTTTGCTACATTAGTTGACCAACTTTACACTTGGTCTGATGTCAGTGTTTGCTCCTGACTAGTAGACTTCACCAAGCTGCACTCTTTTTCTGTGAAAAATGCATAGAAAATGGAAGGTGATGGCATTTTCCAGAGGTCAAACACTTGACAAGGGCCAACATTGAAAAAATCCTGCAGTTGCCCCCAACCCCTCTTGTCCCCTATGGGATACGGGATATATTATGACCATCCTAGCAGGCGTGACTTTGTGTGACTGGGAGCCCCGGGGCCTCTCCTCTACCCATGTCTACACTGGCAAGGCTGCATTAATGGGCACAGATGAGCCAGGCAGTAACCAGAAAGTGTTCTTTACCCCTTAAGTTTTGCCCTAAGCCCATGGCCCACCTAGAAACACCACTGTCGGTGGCTAAATGAGTGTGTTTGAAGTTGGCACTTATGTTTTTGGGGAAGATAGCCTTGTTGTCTTCCCTGTTGGGGCCAGAGTGAGGGTAGCCTCCCTTTGTCCCTTGTGGTGACTTGGCTGGAGCCTCCTTTTTTTTGTGCCTCCCTATTGAAAGAAGAAAAGAGGAATGGCCAAAAACGTGACCAAATAAGTATGTTCATATATACCTTCATCTTTGGAATCTCAAGTCATACAAAGATTTTAAAAAAACATTATCTAGAATTCTCTAGAGCTACTTGGAGAACGACCATATACAGACAGCTAATTTACACATATACATATAGTTTAGATCCAAATATTGCTTACTTTTTTTTATGATCTAAAGTATGTACTCCATCTGGTCTTGTTCACGGTGTTTCAGATTAGACCATCATTTTCGGATTTGGTCCTTTGATCGTTAAACTGAAAATTTGCGCTGCAAAATGGCGATGACCTTCTCCAAAATGATGTCCTTTTGGCTGTTGGGCCTTTCATAATTGCGTAGCTTGCAGTTGTAATCATGCTTCGCTAGGGTGCGCGCCATCTCACCCTTGCTCATGGGGGTTGCTTTGTGCCTCCTATGAGCTCCACCACCACGGGGCTGGCTATAATCCTCTGAATACGCCATGTTGTCCCTCCCGAATGTTCCGCCGTGTGTGTCGCATGCAGACGAGAGATGGTCACGCCCCAGCGTCGTGACGCACTGTGAGCGGAGTTTGACGCATGCACAGTGTGTATAAAGCCAGAACGCACGGTTGATGAAATGGCCGTAGGAACGATCTTGGAGTGAGTGTAGGAAGAACGATTGCCAACGCAAAAAAGGAGGCATAAAACGAAGGTACAATTGGAAATTGGGGCATAGGTGGGTAGGTAAGCCTACTGCTTAGATTGAGGCCTATATTAGGACCAGCTTATGGGTTAAAACAGACATTATGGTTTGTCTTGCAGACATCATATTATCATGACGGATACATTTACTTCCTCGGAATTTCTCCCCTAATTCATTGACCTGTATTGGGAGCTGCCCTGTCTCTGGAAGGTCAAGAGTAGACACTACTCCAATAAAATATTGAGGAAGGCAGCTTTGGAGAACCTGGTGGAGTTGGTCAAACCTGTGTACCCCAGGGCAGACACCAGCTATGTAAAGCAAAAGATAGCCAACCTTTGGACTACATTTAAAAGGGAGCTGAACAAGGTCCTGGATTCTGAGAGATCTGGAGCAGCAGCGGATGACCTATATGTCCCCAGGCTGTGGTAGTACCACAGCTTGCGGTTTTTGACAGACCAAACAGAGCCCAGGCCATCACTGTCTACACTCCTTTCAACGTCTGCTGAGGCCACAGCCCCTGAGGTCCGCGCAGGTCCTGATGCACAGGATGAAGATGTGGAGGAGCCCAGCTTGACCCAGGTATAACATTGTTGAACATATTTGTATCCAAAAATACAAATGATGATAACTAGACGTTATTGTGAAAATATTTCTGCCTTAACAAAGTGGTTTCCATATCAATAGACATTAGTGACCAAAAATGATTTGAACAAGAATGAAAAATGCTGGGGTCAGAATGATAGTCTTTTCTATTTCTCCACATTCAACAGCGAGGAGATAAAAATTTGTGTGTGGTTGATGAACAAACCCTAAAAAAGATTATTTTTTTAATTTTTAATTATGTCCCATTTTCATACACAGGAAAGTGTCAGTCTGGAGGAGCCAGCAGCCAGCCAGAGTCCCAGATCCCTCCCCTACGCCATCCTGCTAAAAGGGCCAGGAATCTAGAGGAGGCCACAGCTGCCTTCCTCAGCCAGGCCACTACTGCCATCTGGACAGACACAGATGAGGCTGAGGAATTTGGGTGTGTGACGGCCAATAGATTAAGGCAGATGGCCGGTGAGCAAAGGAGCAGGTGTGAGGAACTCATCCTGCAACTCCTCAACAAGGTGCTGAGGGGCCAAATTTCAGAAATTTCTGATTTTGTGGCCCCACCTCCACCCCACACACCACAGCAGCATGGCGGTCAGTGGCAATACCAGCCACAAGAACCCCAACAACCCCGCTGGACCACTTACTAATTTCTATTATTTTGTTGTTTTTGGAATAATGATTTTATTTGTTATATTTTCTATATTTTTGTATGCATGGAATACACTTTTTGGTTAAGTTCTTTGTATTTGGATGACAGATAGCATGTCTAATTTTATTTTATTTATTTTTCTGAACAATAAAAAAAATTGTGTAATAATACTTGGCTATGTGTTTTACTTCAAATGACAGTTTGGGAGTAGGCAGTTACATTAAAAAAAATACAATGTAAAATTAACAAGGGACACCAATATAGTTGTTTCTTTATTACAAGAAAGGAGAGGAATTGGAATTTGGGACTTTAAATGAGGAAATGGCCTGGTAGGGTCAAGTACCTCCATCCCTGTCACTACGAAGGAATTGGGGAAATAAGGGGGGAGGAAATGGGGAAATAGGTGGGGGGGGGGGAAGGGAAGAGGGAAATTTGGACTTTAATTGAAACATGTGCGTACAAAATAAATAATTGTAATTAATTGAGTAAAATTCATATTTAATAGTTCATAGCCAGGTTATATTTTGGTAATAATACATCAGATCCCAATTTGATTCATACATGGTAATGATACAAAATCGAACAATATGCATGATTGAACATATAAAAATACAATATAGACAATATAATCTGGGGCCTCGCTTAATCCCTAACATTGATGATAGACAAGATTATACAATAAGGCAATGCATAGTCCAATGGATCACATATACACACAATAATGTCCCATTGTGGGGCCTCATAGATACTAGTTAAATCATCCCATGAGGGATTGACACAGACACCCATGGGACCTATTATCTGAGGTAAATAACATAAAGTAGTTGGGATGGGCATGACGAAGTACACGGCATCTGTAGCTTGACGCTTTTTCTTGGCTGGAGCCAATCCTCAAGAGCTAAGCACGTGAACTGGATTTGTGGTAGAAAACTATAATTATATTGGTTCCTAAATTTTTTTTTTTTTAGGCAATCCTGATAAGAGGCAACAATAGGATGGATATGAAAAATCCGCCAAGGGTGTGTTACTCACAGGGTGTCTGTGTAATGATGGTGTGGCACTGAAGGTCGGGAATCACCCAGAGAAAGCCATTTCCGGGATCTGTGGCGGCGCGCCAACAGATGTCGGCCAACAATCATGGTGGGTATAGATCAATGATAGTGGTTGGGTAGATAAGTGGGATCAATCAATAAGGGCCTCTGTGAAGGATAATATAATAGATTAAATTGTGTAAAGAAAAATAGCCCAAATACAGGATTGGCCAGTGATAATCAACAGTGACTTATTAAGAGCCCAACTGCAAAGTTAAAAATAAGAACTAGGGAAGGTGAACAGGTGATTCACCCAAATGCAAAACAAGTCAAAAAGAAGTGGCATCAAAACAAACCTGTGTAGTGACTGTTGAAGGTTGTGATTACCTCATTCTAGGATATAGATCGAGGTCCCATGTAATACCAATATCCTTTGTGAAAAAAATGACATGAGTGCAAAAAGCACACTGGACCGATCCCACGCGGCCGACACTGCAGCACACCACTAACTTCATGCAACCGCGCGGAGCGAGAGGAAAGGCGCCATGGTGCACCGATGATATAATCGGGCAATTGGCGCCAATCAACTCTCAACGTGCTTGCAGGTGTAACAAAGTTGCCAGCGGGGCAGCGCCACGTGTCCGGCGCACAATACATGACGTCAACGCACCGTGTCAGTGCACCCGCCCATCCCATGGCAGACCGGCAGGGGAGGAGGGGGAGCCTGCAGTGCGCATTGCAGCTCCTGGATTAAATGACAGCCCGGGTGGTCACAGCTTTTCAAGCCGCAACCACCACACACAGCAGCCTGAGGGGACATGTTAGGTAGTTAAAACAAATGAAGGAGAGGGCTAGGGCCAACCGGGCATCATGGGAAAGTGTATATAATATCATCCAGTGGACTGAAGACTACCTCTCAAGTAATAAAAGGCGCACAACCACGTTTCCATCCCTATACTGAATATTACAAGAAAGGAGAGGAATTGGAATTTGGGATCTTAAATGAGGAAATGGCCTGGTAGGGTCAAGTATACAAAAAAAGGTCACTGCCCCCACCTATAACTGGTCTTCACGGCAAGGAGCGCTGGAAGGGCAAACGCATGTCAAATAAAATCAAAGAACTTCCAAGCTCAACTTAACAACCAGCCTGCGACCAACCGAATTAACCTGTCTAACAGTATGCGTTAAAAACAGGGGTTTAGTTGCACACATTTGTAAATACATGCATAAGCTGCAGACCCTAACTCTAACTTTGAAGAGTCTCCACAGTGGGAGTACATGTATTCTAATCGATAGATGAAGGGCAGATGACTGGAGGGAGCCCAACCCTCCTTAAAGGCACAGGAACACACTGAACACCCAGCACATTGCACAAAGGCAGCAAATGTGTCAGTGCGAGGACTGGCACCTTTGTCAGGCCACGCACTGACACCTTTGCTGCCATTGTGCAGTTCACGTGCTTCGCTCCTGAGGATTGGCTCCAGCCATGAAATGCGTCGAGCTACAGATCCCATGTACTTCATCATGCCCATCCCAACTACTTTATGTTTATTACCTCAGATAATAGGTTCTATGGGTCTCTGTGTCAATCCCTCATGGGATGATTTAACTAGTAGCTATAATAGGGATCTATGAGGCCCCACAACGGGGCATTGTTGTGTGTGTGTGATCCATTGGACTATGTATTGCCTTATTGTATAATCTTGTGTATCATCAATGTTGGGGATTAAGAGAGGCCCCAGATTATATTCTCTATATTGTATTTTTATATGTTCAATCATGCATATTGTTTGATTTTGTATCATTACCATGTATGAATCGTATTGGGTTCTGATGTATTATTACCATAATATACCCTGGCTAT